>NW_027491598.1:0-64527 GCF_021521415.1 Bidens hawaiensis
TGAACTTCAAGTTAACAAAAATTAAGCTATTTTGAGCATCGTTTCGTGTCAAGTTTTATATCAATCGACTCATATCCTCTTTCCAATCAAAAGCCCTAAAAAATCAGTTTAAAATTCAGAAAAAATTTAACTTCGTTAATTTTTTTTAACGGGTGACCCATTGAGAGCCAATTTTTTTAAATTTGGGACCACCAGTGAAAATAAATTAAGTTGAGATTATTGTCGACAATAGTAGTTATTTGAGATTATTAAAATCCCATTTACAAAAATAGATATTAGCGACCGTATAGATCGAATGGCCACTCTCAGTTTTTTTAGTTAAGATTGATTACCCAAAGAAAATCATGGACTTGAGGTGACAAAAAATGTAAAGCAAGAAGAAACAAAAATCTAAAGTCAAATCATGAACCTTGCCATTATATGTTTATTGCAATCTCCATTTGAAAGAACCAATAACGAATCTAATACTACATCTAAAAGTTACTACGAAGAAGAAGATAATAGTTATCTTTCATAGATTCGAAACCATATTAACGAGATAAAAAGCCAACATCACATTTTTGAGGTGGTCATTATGGTTTTTTTTATAGATGGCTCAGCTTTGATTCTTGGCTCATGCACGTATTTAGGTATTAAACCCGGGTTTTTAATATCCGAACCTGGTCCTATCCGTAGGGTATGGATAGGGTATGACTATCAATGCTGAAACCCGAACCCAAACCCGTACCCGATATAAACCAGATAATACCCGAAACCCGGTTATAGTAATACCCGAAACCCGGGTTTTTTGCATACCCGAACCCCGTTTTTTTGCATACCCGAACTAGATTTTTTTGCATATCCGGATATTAGTGTTTGTGCAATTGTGTATGTGTGACACTTGGCAGTGGTTGTGTGGCTACCCACAGATTTATAGCCTACGGATCTTTATGAACCACATATTTGATATAAATATTATTTTGAGCAACGCCTTTTGATATACCAAACAACAATTTGAAACACAAAATATATGTTTTTTATATCATTGTTTAGTAGTTTGCATATGTTTGAATGAACTTTGAAGTTTATATGCAAAAAATAGAGTTAGAATAAAAAAAACGAAGCAGACTTGTTAACAGAAGAACGCTGCAGAAAAATGGTTTTTTTAATACCCGGAAATAAGGTATTCAAATACCCGGAAAACGGGTTTTTTTCAAAACCCGGAAATAGGGTATTCAAATACCCGGGTATTAAAGACCCGCTTCAATACCCGGACCCGAACCCGACCCGGGTATTACTAATACCCAATTTTCCGATGTCCGATCATACCCAAACCCAGTTCCATACCAAACCCGGGTTTTTTTAATACCCGATTTGTGCACCTCTAAATAGAGATGACAAGTGTTATAATCCTCTGAGATAAACACCGTTGCCATTGTTACATATGCATTTAAAAAAAAACATATATAAAAACAATATAAAAGTTATAATACCTATTCTTTTAACAAATATTAGTAATATACTAAATAATACTGTATATATAGATTCCCTAGTTTGATCGATGACGACGTCAAATTATTGTTATTTATGTAACCCATATTGACACCTATAGTTGCTAGTTTGATCGATGGCACGCATTCGATTTTTACTGTAAGTTGTAATTCTTTATTGAATGGAAAGCAATCCGTCTTTTATCATTTTAGATGGTATAAGAGCCACCTTTGGCTCCCTAGTCCCTACCACCTCAATCGCGCCACACACATACATATAAATCTTAGTCATCTTCACTTGACACAATACCTAGACAAGGCGACGTGTTGTCACGGCTGCTCTTTTGTAGCGTGCCATGGATGTCGCCCCAAACCCACTTCCTTCCACTTCTTTAGTTACTTATTATCTTTTTGTATTGCATTCTATTATAGTTTCGTTACGGTTCAAGTTTCCAAAACTAATTGTACTCGATTTTAGACTTTGATATTCGGCCTTAATAGTATTGTTTTGATCACTAGAAATCCTCTTATACAAGTTGTCATAACAATTAAATTAATACATAAGGTTGGTTTCATTGATTTTTAATTGAGCCACATCCATCAATTAAATTACTACTCACTACTACTCACTACTGGCCTCTACACCTCTTTGATCTTTGCATCTAATTTTTTATGATTACATGTCAAGTTGAGACGGATCTCTCTAATTGATTTATCAAGATTAAAGCAATATAATTCTAGTTGTGATATTGATTGTGTTTATCCTTCCTAGGACAATGAACCAAAACAGGGGGAAGCCGTCTGCCGCACCAATGTCAAATCATCCTTACCTCAGTTTCTGTATCGAGTAGTTTGTTGTCGTGCCGAGGCTCCGACTGACCACGATCACGTTGTCGCTCCTTTACTTGACTACGCTCCTCCAATGTCCCTTGGCAAAACTACGAGATCACTAACTTTAAGGATATTGATTATTTTTAGGGCAGAATCATGAAGAATATGGATTTTTTGCTGAATTTTGGAGATGCACATAGAAAACAAGATCGTGACTAGTTTTTTTTTTTTAATTACTGTTCTTTTCTTTTATGTTTCCTTTTCTTATTGTCTTCCATGAGTGCCTGATTTTCCACCGCTTTTACTGTGAGGGGAGTATTGAAACATATAGTATTTAGAATTTAGTATCAAACTCACGGGTCTATTATATACAGAATACAATAATTGATTACCTTACAGTAGGTACAAAGCAACCTATATTCATGAAATTGATAAATGAAATCACATTACACGATCTCGAAATCATCAACCTATATTGAGCTTAATTGTGGATGCTGAGCGTAATTATGAAAACATATCTGGATACGAACGTAATTAGATTTTAACCTTAAACGCATTTTGTAATTAGCTTGATATTCATTCGCGTATCTAATGCATGTTAAGCATTTATAGTAATCCTCTATTCAATAGAATACAATTAGTCTTTTACCATCTTACATCTCGAAGCGAACACTAATAGAAAATTAGGACATGGGGTCAAGAGACATTTAAGTGGAAAAACTGACCCCAATTAAAATATATCTTGAGTCCCCACACTAGGTCCTGAGTACATTCTAAGAAATGTTAACCATCCAAACACAAATGCTAGCAATAATAGTTGCTTACTAGTCAATCTAGTCTAAACAAAAGTTAATGGATTGAATTGTATAGTATAGTATAGCATAAGGTTGCACAACTCTTCCCTCACATAATATAAATAGATATATGTGAACAAACACAAAAGCCTAAAGTTGCCACACATTAGATAACAAAAAGAGAGAAAGAGAGAGAAAGAGTATGGCTTTAGAGACGCTTTCTTCCAATGAGCTCCTCAACTTCATAATCTATGACACCATCTCTGCAACCCCTTTTACCTGCAATGACTCATCTGAAACCACCACCACTACTAATAATAATCCTTGTAGCAGCTTCTTCATCCATCTCCAAAACCAAAACCAAAACCAAAACTCAAACCCTAATCCCATATCTGAAGAACTTGCAGGAACTGCAATGGATATTATGAGTTCTAATTCTTCTCTCACTACAACCACTGCAAAGATGTCTTTGGCAGTGCAAGCTTACAACAACAACAACAACAACAATGATATTAATATTAATATTAATAATAATAATAATAATAACAATAATAATTTAGGAGTTCAAAAGAAGAAAAGGAGAAGAAGGCCTAGGGTTTGCAAGAACAAAGAAGAAGCTGAAACTCAAAGAATGACTCACATTGCGGTCGAAAGAAACCGCAGGAAACAAATGAATGAGCATCTTGCTGTCTTGAGGTCTCTCATGCCGGAATCATACGTTCAAAGGGTTTGTTTCTTACTAAATGTATATCTTAATTTTGTATTGAATGTATAGGGTTTAGTCTTCATGAATTGTTTAATTTGATGGATATATAATGTTTTTGAATAAAGTTGTATAATGCAAAAAGCATTTTGCATATGTGGAATTAAATTAGAACATGATTAAGTGCTACAAAAAGTAATCATTATACATATATTTTTTTCTTATTGTCCTTCAAAAGAACACATTGGAATTCACTTTTGTTCTTTCTAAAGAGTGTTTTTTTAACAATTTTATGAAGATTATGAAATTATATTTTAAAATTTTAACAATAAAATTTTAAAATTCATCTTCACCAATTTAAACAGCTGTGTAACATCTCTCTCTCATGGTACAAAATCTACAAACACTGTAGTTAACAGTGTTTGATATCTATAAAAGCATTCTCTTCTTTTTAGAGATCCTTTTTCTTGTCAATTTGTCGGATGCAATGAACAACAATAACATGCCAAAGTTTTACGGTTACAAATGGTTGACTTCATTGTTTAGGCTTACAATATTAATAATAATAATAATAATAATTAGTTCATAGTGCTGGAAATTTAGTATAGTAATTATTGTAATTTAATTATTATTACTAAATGTGACTATATTTGAATGAGAAATCGATAAATTGCAAGAGTTAAAATTTTTTAATAATGACGGTTATACCCCTTTGTGTTAAATTTTTCTAGGGTGACCAAGCTTCTATAGTTGGTGGTGCTATAGAATTTGTGAAGGTGCTTGAACATCTTTTGCAATCTCTTGAAGCTCAAAAGTTTATGACTCAACAACAAGAAGAAGGTGGACAAGATAGTTATAATAATTTCACAAAGTTATCACCTCCATTTTCACAGTTTTTTTCTTATCCACAATGCACTTGCTCTCAAATTCCCAACAAGTACGCTTCAAAAAGCAAGGCAGCCATTGCGGACATCGAAGTCACTTTGATTGAAACGCACGCCAATCTTCGAATCATATCGCGAAAACGGCTCACTCAACTCTCAAAAATGGTGGCTTGTTTTCACACACTTCATTTGTCTGTGCTACACCTTAATGTCACCACCTTGGACCCTTTGGTTCTCTACTCCATCAGTGTTAAGGTATGCAACTAAATTAACTATCAGCTGTTATCCGATAATAATCCATCAGGGTCGGCTCAAAAAATGTGGAGACCTAAATCGAACAAGATTTTGTGGCTTTTTCATGACAATTGTTAGGGGGGGGATTTCTTTATTACAAGTTTTGAATTCATAACCTATACTTAGTAACAATTAAGCTTACCGTTACACCAATACGGTACTTTGAATTTACTTTACACATTATAATATATCTATATATAATGTTTTTTAAGACTTGAAGCCTTAATTAAGTGTGGGCCTAAAAGCCTAACTTATTTTCGCTATCCCGTGAGCCACCCCTGTAATTCATACCTACACTTTGATAAATGTTAATCCTAATTTTTCATTTTTGTTGTTAAAAGTAATCCCGGTATCATAATCATCATAGATTTAACACTCGATTTACATACTCGATTTCACTACTCACCAGTACGTTTCTCCATTTTGTTTATAATTATTACTATTAGATAAATCGAGTGAAAATCAAGTATAAATCTATAACGACTACGCTACCAGGATTGCTTGAAGCAACAAAATGAAAGATACGATTATCACAGGTCAAGTTTTAAATTTGAATTATTATTATTCGTCAATAAGTTATAGTAAGTTAAGATTATTGAAACCAATTTTCCTTAAATTAAAGGGTTGTTTTCACGTAAAAAGAGAGGAGATGGCTACGTCTAATTAAATTAAACGGTATGTATAGGATGTGATATATTGCTCATGCAAAAGTGTGCTTAGAAAATGACTTTACATTGGATGACTTCACAATGCCAAAAAACCAGCTTTTGAGATACTACCAGTGCTTTCCTTTTTGATCATTAGACACCATATTCTTTTTCTTGGAAAATAAAACTTTCATCATGGTCAAGGAAATAGAACTAACCAAGGGGTCGGTCTATCCAGTTTTTAACTTTTTTTGCAAATATAGACGTGGTATTCTCCAATAATTTACCAATAATACATTACAAGACATCATTTTGGAAGAAAAAGAATTATATATTTAAATATTATCACCATGTGTGACCTAATTCCGTTAATGTTTTTAGAAGTGATGGGCAGAAAAAGATGTTTGTTTCCAAAAACAACATTGTTTCCAAGTTTTGTTTGGTTGTCTTATATTTAAATTTAAGGAAATATTATTCAACATATTTGTGTTGATATATGTTAGCATATATGTAGTTAACGTATATGTTAGCATAGTTAGCGTATATGTTAGTGTAGTTAGCACATATTCTTATCTATAAATACTTGCTTGCAATCACTTTTAGAAATTGAATGATAATCATGAATTGAATTTTACAATTTGAAACATCAATGAAATAACATTCAAGAAATAATATGTAGGTGGACGAAGGATGCAGACTCAACTCAGCAGATGAGATAGCAGGTGCAGTCCACCAGATGCTTCGAATAATTGAGGATGAAGCTATCCTATGTGTTGATTCAATAAACTAGAACAAATAGTTGCTCGTGTGTTTAACCCTTTGTGCTTCTGTATAATCACCATAATGCCTCTCTCTCTCTCTCTCTCTCTGATTTTACTTCATGTATGATGGTAATTGTCTAGTTGAGTTAGATGTTTTCAAAGATTAACTGAGTGATGTGAGTTGAATGGTGAGAGTTTTATGCTGTCAACATGTATATAATCATTATTAAATGTCGGTGATTTGCTGAGGAAATCAATTTAGTAATTGCATAAGTGGATTATTGTTGTGTTTAGTGGCTGGTTTTCCTTATGGTTTCATTCTGGATATCTCAGGTTCGAATTTCAGCTTATGTGCGGGTTCTGAAATATTCATAGCACCACTATTAAAGGGACTCGAACTTGGGTAGGGTGTGGTTGAGGAACAGCCCTTAATGGACCTCTCGACAACCATTTGTGCGAAAGGCGGTAAAAAAAATAATAATTAAGTAAATTAAAAACAAGCTTTTAATATTTGATTTTCTTTTTACTTTTATCGAAAATGTACTTTGGAAAGTTTAGTTTGTTTTATTTTCAAGAAAGTTGAAATGATTATCAAAACTACCCAAATTTGTTAATTTAGGGTCAATGAAAGAAGGCAAAGAGAAAGACAAATAGTACAGCACAAATTCCCTTTTACATTTGTAATTTTATGGTTTATATGTATGGATATCTTCAAATTTGCACTCTTCACATGCAATGCCAAAACTTTGGGGAAGAGAAATCTGAAAAGGGGTTGTTGCTTCTGTGTCATGCATGCAGACATTCATGTTTTGGTCTTCACAAACTTTAAAAAAATTCATCATATAACAATGTAAGAAATTGTTGGTTGCTTGTAAACTCCATTGTGCGTTACCAATGGATTTTCGTCGTTAGGCTATGTTAATGGTCGTCAATGAATCAATGATACTCCTATACTCTACAGCGGTGCAATTTGCAATTATTTGCATTCAATGAACAACCCACATATGGTTTGCGTTGCGAAATCGGCCGACGACATAAAATCATTGGGTTTATATCTTTGGATAAAAAACCATTCTACGTTTAAATACGTTGTTTAGAAAAATTGGTGTAGTTTCGCTGTGTAACATTCGTTGTATTTGTTAGTCTCTAGCGTCTCATTGGTTTGAATGAAATTTACCATTTCAAATAATAATAATAGAATAAAAAATGCAACTCTTTTTAACCTAAAGGGTATATCAAGAGGGGCCATATTGTCCATTATGTAAAAATGCAAGTGTACAAAATATATATATGGTCCTTCACTTGCAAAGGCATGTGCCCTTAATTGACATATCAACACCATGTCACCATCTTGTAACTAGAGGGCTCCTAGATTACAACATATATATTAGAATAATCTATCTTGTGGGTAAAAGGGTTACCTATAATTGTAAGTTTATTGACTATATGAATTAGCAGTTTGAGACAAAAGAATTCAAGCATATATGAACACTTTTGTGGTAACTTTGGTACATCTTTTTGAATTTGATCACAAACCTGTTACTGTTGAAAATCCTTTTCAATTCAGCTAATTAATGTGTTCTAAATTTAATGACTTTAATGAAGATAGACAGACAGACAGACAGATAGATAGATAGGGCATTAGTTTCCTAAGACTCCAAGAACATAGTTATATATATATATACACACACACACACACACTCTATAGTCTTGGATGTAATTTGGTGGTTGTTTACTGTGTGTTTTTGTTGATTGTGTTGGTGTCTCTAGCTTCTTAATTGTTAGAGTGTTTTTAATGGGTTTTGTTGGTCATTCAAAAAAAATTTATAATGCAAAGCAAAGCAAAGCAATATAATAAGTGAAGTGAGTTGATCCTTTGGTAAGTATATTGTTAAGGACGAACCCAAATACATTTTTTTATATATATTTTAAGAAAGTGTAAAGTTGAATTGAAGCATAAATTTGATTATCATCAACTTAGTAACTTACTCTCCCAAAGCTGAAACGGGAGCATCTATTCCTCATTAATTAGTCTGGGGACTTATTTCTCACAAGGACGTAATTGGCATCTTGATTTGGAAGAAGTATTATTGCGTGGCGGGAAATTTTGATCGAAATTTCACATCTCACTTTGCACTTGACCTTGCTCAAAATTTTAAGTTTGAATGTATTAGTAGCTTAGATGAAATATATTAGATTTTTTTTTTTAAATTAGTGTTAGTGAAAAAAGTATTTATTATTTTTATGTTTTTTAAAAACTATTTACCAAACTATTGTTTTACATTTATTTTGTGTTCACCTTTTAGTTTTAAATCGACATATTAGAGTCTTTTTAATTTTTTTATTAAGTTAATCAATTATCTATTTTATATCACATTTTCTATATATTTTATTATTTTTATCCAATCAATTCAATGTCTTTTTTATCGATCTACCAACCCCCTAGTTTTTACTAGTACGAATCTTTTCTTTTTATTTCTTCTTTTACTTGGTTTCTTTTTTTTTTTCAAATATATTTTTTTTTTGTTTAAATATATCCATTTTACAAATTTGTTCTTTAAATTTAGTTCTGATATCTTAACGAATCTAAGATACCAAATGAATTTTCGTCGAATAGTCATCGCAACACTAGGGTTCTACCAACGCTCGATTTTACCAAATTTTTTTTATATATATGTTTATTTTACGAATTCAGTTGATATCTATTAGGCTTGCTACGGCTAAACCCAAAAAAGAAATTTGTAAAATGAACTTACTTAAAACAAAAAAATTTGGTAAAACCCAAACGTGATCGCGACCATTCGACGGGAATTCGGTTGGTATCTATTTGGCTTGTTATGGTGCTGGAACAAAACCCAAAAACTCAATTCGTAAAATGAGCATAGTTAAAACAACAACAATCAGTAAAGTTGGGCATTAATGAAATACAAACTTTGTGGCGACTATTCAACATGAATTTGATTGGTATCATTTAGGCTAGTTAAGATACAAAAACTATACTAAAAAACAAATTTGTAAAATAATATATCTAAACAAAAAAAAAAGTAAATAATTTTGAAAACCAAAAAAAAATAAAAGAAGTGAAAAGAAAAGATGCGCAGTTGAGTTAGGTGGTGTTTGTTTTTGCTTAAAAAGTTTGCAGGAGGCTTATATCTGCGGGCGCGCAGACAGAAGCTTCTGAAAACTGTTTGTTTTTTTTAAATAAGATCTGCAAACTGCTTTTATGGTCTTAAAAAAAAGCTATTGTTTAACTTCTTCAAATTCTTAACATCCTACTAACACCCAATGTCCAACACCACCACCACCACCCATCATGCGCTGCCACCATCACCACAGTCCACCACCACCCACCGTCAGCCACCACCACCACCGTCCACCACCACCAACCACCGTCCGCCACCACCACTATCCATCACCGCCACCACCCACCGTCCACTACCACCACCCTCCACCACCCACCCACTCGTCGATCACAACCATCGTCCACTACCACCACCCACCGTCCGCCACCACCACCCACCACCACCACCTACCATCTACCACCAACACCATCCACCCACCACCACCACCACCCACCCGTCGGCCACAACCATCGTCCACTACCACCGCCCACCGTCTGCCACCACCACCCACCACCACCACCTACCATCCTCCACAAACACCGTCGACCACCCACCACCATCGCCGTCCATCACCACCACCACCCACCGTTCGCCACCACCACCTACCATCCGCCACCAACACTGTCCAGCACCCACCACCATTACTGTCCATCACCACCACCACCCACAGTCCACAACCACCATCGTCCACCGTCCACCACCAACTATTTTACTAGTCTACAGATGTTAAATGACTTCTATCTACTATGATATGTATGATAGGTAACTAATTTTCATCTTATGCAGACGATACCCAGTTTATAAAATAAACAGTATTATATTTTCATATTACAGACCTTCAGACCACATCTTCAGTTGCAGACATGAAAACAGATGAAATCAGATTGCAGACAATTTTTGTCTTAAAAAACAAACACACCTTAGTAAAAAAAATTAAATAAATAATAGATAATTGATGAACCACATAGAAAAATTAAAGAGACTATACGTTAATTGAAAAAAGTAAAAAGAAATAAAAAAACACTAGTTTGGTAAATAGTTTTTAAGGAACACTAAAGTGATAAATAATTTTTCGGTCAACCCTAGTTTAAGAAAAAACTTGATATATTACATCTATCTATAATATATATAAATGAAAACCCTAAAATCCTACGTGTCGCGATGTGGTCGCTCCCCCCCTTTTATGAAAGCCACCAGATTGTTTGATTTTTAAATGAAGGCTCTCATTGATTTAATCCAAATTCATGGGTATGGATTTTACCAAAACCAGATAGCTCTTAAACGGGTTATAACATCTCATTACATTAAAAATTAATCTCATCAAATATTTGATATGAAAATCCTAAAATAGGGATATACTAAAAATTAATATCCTATTTTATTTAAAAAAAGAGATTATTTATATTTAAGAAACAATTTTCTGATAAAGAAAATAAACGGGTAATGGGTATCACCAAACCCAGATAATTTTTAAACCGGATTATAACATATCATTTATTTGTGAAACCAATTCATCGTCAAACCTCAAGTATATTAATTATTAACTTTCTAACAATAAATAAAATTAAAATCCAAATATACATATATAAATATTAAAAACGAATAATGTAAAACAACCTCCATATTACGGGGGATAAAATCTAGTATACATATAAATTAAGTTGAACAACTCACTTTCATTCACTTCTAAATACAAAAGTTAAGATGAATCTAGGCTAGAGTTGGGTTTTAATAAGTCCTAAATTTAGTTGTGTAAGTTTTTATGTTTTTTAATAGTAAATTTATCATTAAAATCAAAACAATTACAATAAAGTGGCAGACAAACGGGCAACAAGCTGCGTCGCAACCCCCTTTTGAATAGCAAAACCAATTCTACTAAAAACAAAGCGTTGGGTCGTAGGAGACGACAAAGTACCTCGAACGACACGCTGAACCCTGTTTAGAAAATTCACGGCCTCCGGGGCCAGAATGTTTGGAACGCTTTTAAACACGATTTACCACATTATAATGTTTATTTTTATTTTAGTTCGTACATTTATCTCATCTATATCATATCTATTTTGTGAAATACAGTTTTGGAGGAAGAGGTCTGCTTTTGAGGGTGGATGATTATTTTTGTAGGTATGAAGTGATTGTGAAGATAGTTGAGAACTTTGAAATATTTATGATGATAAAGAAGCTTGGGATTTAGGGATGTTAGCTTAAAGTTTGGTGGCGTGGAATGCATATTCAACCAATACTATTGTAATTTCAATACCGTGAAACCAATAAATTTGTTAGGACGAAGCCCCTAACTAAATGAGGGCTTGGGGGCAGCACCACAGGTTGCAGGATCATATGCGGTTCAAGAAGCAAAGTTGGATTATCAAATTTAACTGATTCAGCATTTCAAAGTTGTATAAAGTTAATTGAAGCCCTGATAGATCTTTGATCGACATGCAAGATAAATTATTTTTAAGAAGATTGGTAAAGACTTTTAGTTAGTATGAATGGTAAATGACTTTCTTATAGGTAGAAAATGAGTCCTTAGAATTTTCTTAGGTAGATCAAATATGGAATTCGTAAACTTCATAAGTGTTTTATCATGATAAATGGCCTGGTCATGACATGCCATTTTAGATTTTGGTGGCAAATCCAACATAAGTCACATGCCGGAAAAAGGGGAGCGTGAAACCGACACTAATCAAAGAAAGTCATCAAAGCTTCAGTTTGAAAGTTACGGTGTGACCAATTATGTATGCTAAGATGATTAACATATGAAGAAGTGATCTCTCTAGTCCTTAAAGTTGAGACAACTACTTTTATCAATTTCCCTTGATTTCCTTAGTGTTAAAGCTCAAATATAGTTTCGTATACTTTTCAAAGAATTTATTTTTTAAAGAGATAAATGGATCAACTTATCCACGATTAATGCATAGTTCAACCATGTTATCGACCATTGAGTTTCTGGACCTCTTTCCCTCCGTCTCTACTTGACCATTTAAACAATCTTTTCACACATATGCTGACTCGCCTCTTGCAAAACACCGTACACACAATGCATTCCCACTCTAGAGTGATTTCATTGATCCTAGAAACCTCAAGAATATCAAGCATAAAAATACTAATATCTGTAAAACAAAAGCATAAAATCACTTGCAGCTTTTATGTACTTCAGGATCTCTTCTACATATGAATAAGGGAGTAGTATATATGATATCTATGCCTTAAAAAGATACACCCGTATTTCCATCTTAGTGAGACATTATAACATTGATCTCTACTGATTTAGTGAGAAATTTCTTAATCGACGATCAAGTAGTGTACATATAGTGATGTTGCTAATCTTCATAAGAAGCGGCATATATAGTGATATATCATGATGGTTGTGTTATGATATCTTTCTAATTCTACCTTTCATTTAATGTTCCACTCTTGTAATTATTGTAAAAAGTGATACTTATTCCCAATACGTATTAAATAGACATGTCCGCTACCCCTCTAGGCTTAACAAAGTTGAAAGAACTTCATTACAATTTATTTAACATTAGTATCATGTATATTTTTTAACAATGGAAATAGAGAGATGTTACACGTAGATAAGGGCCGTGAGAGTGATACTCGTAGGACGTGTACTAGTGTACGAATAAGGGATAATTAAGTTTTTTTATTATTATATAAGACTCATTCTTTAGATAATCATGAGTTTATTTTTATATACTCTAATCATTGGAAGTGTAAACCAATTCGGGCCTATATGACATGACCGATCAATATAATACTCTGGACATAGCTTCTCAATTTAAATAGAAAAATTGGATTTTAATAATTTTAACTATAATATATTGAATAATAACTGAGTGTAGTTCAAAATGTCAGATGGGATTTTAATAATTTTAACTACAATCTTAACTTTAACCTTTTTTTTTTGTCAATGACAATGCCATTAGACATTATAGTTATAAATTTACACTTTTTTTACTTGATTTCTTTCACAATAATGACTATGAATGAAATAAGGCAAGCACAAGCAAAATCAGGTAGAAATCATATGTAACTTGAGTGTAAAATCAATGATAATTATGCTACTAGGATTACAATTGCAACAAAAATTAAAATTCTGACATTGGTCAAAGTGTAAGTACTAATTATTATCGGTCAATAAGTAATAGTTTGGAATATTAAAATATAATTTTCAATTAATTAAATCTGCACATTGTGATGAACTCAACTGGGTTATCAATCTTGTATGTATGTATGTATGTATGTATATGATTCTCTCTTAACATTTGTAATGTTTTTTTTTTCTTGGAAAGCTATGCTAACTTAAATTTTTTTTTTTTTTTTAAAAAAAGACTGCTTACAAACTTGTCACACAGTCTAGACTCAGTCTAGAGTACAAGGATTAAAAAAACAACCAAAGAAACTAACCCATTGAATAAACTAAAACGGAAAATTAATGAAATTAAATAGGCTTCACTTCCAACTCTAGACTCAATCTCTTGTTTTGATTAATGCATACCCAATGGAATGACATTGCTTTAATGTCATTAATTACTTTCCCATTGAAAATGCCATATTATATGATTAGTCTTTATAAAATCATCACTATTATTGCATTAGTTTTCTAAAACTAAGGTCGCATATGTTACCATGTTATCCTAGGTGGTCCTATGTTGGATAATAGATTTGCGGTCTAGAGATACTCACATGGGAAGTGTCATCATTGGCTTTTTTGACTTTTAACAATTAATGAGAATGTGAATCAAAATGACAAAGTTATCTTGATGATAAGATAAAGGTTGATTTAAACCAATAAAGATGAAGCTAAGAGTTGAATGCAGGCAACTCATTCATGTGTTAGTATGCTTACTTACGCCCCACCCTTGTCCATAATGCCTACAATATGTCTAACACAGCCAAATTAACCCCACACATTTACACACACACAAGTTTCTATATGTGTTATCTTCTTGGTAATAGATAAATTAAAACCAATGAAATAAAAGTGTGTCTAGCTTCGTCGTCTACAAAGTGCCGTATGACAGAGGGTGACAGAACACATGGCTTTGCTTCAAAATAGAAAACATATCCTTTCACAAATTTCAGTAAATATATATACATATATATAAGCACTAGCCGGGAACTAGCCTATGATATATACATATATTTAAAATAAAGTGTAAGTGGGAGAAGCTTTTGTGTTTTAATATTTGCTATCATCATAAGGAAGTATAAATAAATTAGTTATTGAAAATTATGCTTTTAATTTAGCGTTTTTAGTATTAATGATTATCCTAAAATTAAACCACATAATTCAAACAAAATATAGTGTTTTCTTTTCAAAATTCATATGTGAAATGTTATTTTCCTTATAACAATTATTTAGATTTTTTAAGATACTTGACATAAGGCGTTGACGTTGGTTTGTTTATAAAAGTTCAAAGTTACAAAAAAAAAATACTTGAAATAAGACTATACGAAATGGTGTGAAAGAAAGCATTCGGGAAAGAATTTTGGGTCAGTTTCATAGTGAGGTGGCGGTGTTCCCGCTCTTCGTATTCTTCCTCTTTTCAACACAATATTTTCTCCTGACATTTTGCAAATCATTCTAATCCTTCTTCCCTAGACCACTCCTTCCTCAGTCATTGTTAAATAATAATAATAATAATAATAATAATAATAATAATAATAATAATAATAATAATAATAATAATAATAATAATAATGAGTCATTGTTAAAAAAAATGGAACTCTTTGACTTGCCAGTATCGAAATTGATTTTTATTTTTTCTCATCATTTGTATATTTTTGAAGAAAAGTAATAATAAAGAAATAAGGTGGTTTGGTAGCATGCAGAAGGGGATTGGATCAATGTGGTTTGTGTTGATTCCAATATAAGATCCACATATAAAACAAGTTGTCACTCTCTTCATTAAGTATTTCTGTCATTTTATGATATCCCTTCGTTGAAATGCAACATTGTCCTACCGAAAGGTGGACCCTATTCATGCACATTTTTTTGTCATGTGTCCTCTCTTTATCTCCTTTATAAATATATTATACTAGATTTAGAACCCACATATTATACGGACTAAGCAATTAAATTTAATAAGTTACAAATGTATAAACAAAAGGATGATAAATTAATAAAAATGTTAAAAAGTTTTTCTCATTATGCATAGATTTAGAGTATTTATAGTATTTATTGTTATTATTTTTAAGGGTGGTTTCTCTTTATCATTGAGGCTTCATCATACATATGGTTAGTTATAATTTACTATATTAATAAACAATATTGTACTCATTTTATACAACTTGTGTGCTCATGTGTTTTGCGAGAATAGTCATATTTGTTTGGCATAAGCTCAGTTTTGCTTTCATTTAAATGAACTCTAATTTCTTTTCTAAGCTTAATTTCTTAAATTTTTTATTTTACATTACATTTAGAAATCTTGTTCCAGTCTATTTAACACGTCAAAGATAATCATAAACAAACCAAATCAACTTAATTATAAGCAAATGGTTTCCTTTATGTTTCCAACTAATATGTATAATTGTGTTATGTGATTTGAAAAGAGAACGCGTGATAAAGTGTTGACATAAATTTTGTAAAGTGCAATTGAAAAACGAAGCATCTCTAGTATACCTTTTAATGTGATAGACTCGTTTTTAATCTTAATTTGAAAAGTACTACGTAATGTAGAGAACCCATACACCACTGGATGAAAAATGTGAGTAAATAAACATGTTGTGTGAAAAAAATTCTATCACATAGAATAAAGAAAGAAAAATTTTCATTTACAACTTATAAATCTCTAAAAACCTCTTCATATACAACATTTGAAGTTCTATCGGTTTATTTAGATAACAAAACTCAATAACCACTTGCCACAATATTGGTGCCTAAATTCCTAAATTAAAGCAAATTGAGCATGTAACTTTCGTCTTAAGTTTGAGCAAATTTTAGCAATAACATTAGTTATATGTGTATAACTAACCCCTAGACTTTTTCTGCAAGTCTGTCTGCAAAATCAAAACATGACCGGTAATACAAACCAAATGCATAATAATACATCATATCATCATCATCATCATCATCATAGTACTCAGTATATCCCACCAATAGCAATGCTATGGTAGGGTCTGAGGAGGGTAAGATGTAGACAGCCTTACCTCTATCCCATATGGATATAGAGACTGCTTCCGGTGAGACCCCCGGCTCGATAGTAGTTTTGCATCAAGCCTTGGACATAAGGCACATAGCACTCAATCATCGGGACACCGGCTGATTGGTGCATGTGCCCTTGTCTTTCGGCTATCAACGCCACCACATGATGCCTGATTAACCTTCCGCCACTTTTAACGTTATTTTCATGAGATTAGTAAAATAATGTCAAAATTAGTGCAATTTTACTTTTGCCCACATGAGGTTTCACGCATATATACATTATATGCGCGCACCGCAAGCAGGGCGTAAAATGCATAATAATACAAAAAAGTTAAAAAGAATAGACATCCCTATCTGAATTGTTTTTTAATCAAAATATTAAATTTCAGGATATCTGGTTGTAATCTCAATTTTCAAGCATCACTAAATAAACATTGCAAAATTTTGATTAAAAATTTAGTTTGATACATCTTGCCGCAGCCCAGCTGTAACCTTTATGTTTTTGAAACGTCAATGTCACATTAAAAAACCCGAGTAGACGGATATGTTTTTGTGATTTTATAGAAACTTTTAAGGTTAATTACATGCGTGCCTGTTATACCATAAAACATAATACATGATTGTATCAAAATTTTGCCTTTTTGACAACACAATACATCATAACTGCTCTTTTGACAGGAAATAAAAGACTCGCTTTTGACAGCAATTACACATTTTGACAACAAAGAGATGCACCAAAATTTGCACTTTTTAATAGGAGAAAAAATGTAATATATCGACCCTTTTAATAGGGGAAAAAATGTATTACACCAGCTTTGGCCCCGTCACCCAATGCATCACTGATGCAAAAAGCTGGAGAACAAATGTTGGTATAATTACTCGAAGTCAAGTCAAAGGAGCAATTTTCAACTAAAAAAGCCTACCTGATCTAAGAAGCCAAAGTTACTAATTATCCAATCAAGTAGCAATATAACTTTCACAAACCAGTGTTATTCATGGACTACATGTGCTTATTTTAATGGTATATTCTAATCAACATTAGGTCCTTACAATAATATATAAAAACGTAGCTATTAGTTTACCTGCTTTACATCGTAAAACCTAAAACAGCCCAATAGGGTATATGCTCAACGTGAAAATAAAACCGTTACATAAATTCGCATTACAGGTCAAGCATAGTCCTCTGATAGTTGGCCAAGTTTCCTGCTTCGGGAACGCCTTTGCTAGATTTTGAAAGAAGACTTTTTAACTAACAAATATTATTCCGTGTGGCTTGTAGTAGCTAATTCCCTAAAAAATATGTGTAATGTTTGAAAAGACCATTTCTTATTGTTCAATTCAATTGTAGCGTAATTGATCCACATATGTTGTAGCTTAAAATCACCAAGAGTCGGGTAAACTACAATTCGTTTTGAAATCGGTAAGTTAAGGCGTTAAGCATAGCGTGTTCTACATTTTTAAGTTAATATTTTCAATTGTTTATGTATTTTCTTACTAAATTGTAATTCTATACCAATGAATAAGCACGGAAGGGAACAAAAGATATCTATTATATTGAAAGATCTTAGACCCTGATATTGGGAATAAGTAACTACTGGCATAACTAATGCCTTGATTTTGGTTACTTACTTGCATGAAAGTAAAAAAGTTAAAATGATAGGCTGCATATACATACCTTCATATGTCCTTATGTGTGATTGTCAATAAGCTGCATTCACATCAATTACAAAAATAATAAAAGAAAAAACAATTCAATTATTAAATTAGCATTTGAACATAGCTAGAATCATATATGAGTACATCTACATAAAGTATTAGCAGATACAAATAAAACAAAATCAACCAAAATCATAATCAATGATTTCGTGTGGGAAGGATGGATAACCCTAAACTGAAGTTGTAGGGGTATGATAGAAAATTTGAACAACTAAAGATAGAAAGATAAAGTCTGAACAAATCGGAATGGTAGACTTATAGTACTTACCTGTTGATGTCACAAACCGTGGTTCTTGAAGATTGAAAATATGGAACTAATTTTAAACACAAATGGCAGTGGAAGAAACGATCGAATTAGGGTTTCGATTAATTTCAGAGAGAATCACCAAAGCAGCAACGAAAGAAACGATGGATTTAGATTTAGGGTTTTAACTTATTACGGGTCATAAAGTTATATCGGTTAGCGTGATTTGATATTAACGGGTCAAAAGATCCGCCAGAAAGTAATATGAGTATTAGAAAAGTTTGGGCGGGATTATTGATGTGAGGGTGAATCTCCAGGTGACATGTGTCTCAATTATTTTACTTTATTATAATAGGTAGATAATCATTATTTTCAAACCTTAAATATAAGACGTTATTATTAAAAACTAAAATAGTTATTTCAAGCATCTCACTAATTTAAATAATGATGCTTATTACTAATCCAGTTAGTGATCACTTTGCGAATATCTCACTAAGCTAGGCAGTGGCTTACCTACATATTGGGAATGCCGTGTGCAAGACCCATGATTTTTTTCTTTTTAATGTATATATCGATTTATTACAACCGCCCCGATGAAAATTTTACACCGCCCCAAGAATCAATTAATTTGAATAACTCAAGCTTGTTTTAAACAATTAATTTGGATAATTCAAACTTATTTTACCTAATTAGTTGATTGTTATTAGTTAAAAGTTTGTGAATTAGATTATTTGATTTATTAATTGGTTATTTGCTTAAATGCTTATTTGAATGTTACTTTGTGTGCTAGTTTAAAAACTAAAACTTGTTCGTATCTTATATTAGATTATTAAAACTTGTTTGTTATTTATGTCCTAACCTAGACAGGAAAATTTTAAATTTTAGTGATAGACTATATCGCCCCAAAAATTTCCGTCTCAATGAAAAATGTTCTTGATCAATCAGGCACTAAGTCTAGGTAACGCACTACACCCACATTTTTTTTCACTCTTGCTCTTGCTTTCAATTTTGATGTTGTGTTTTTCTTCACTACATGATATATGTTAAGATTATTGATT
Organism: Bidens hawaiensis; assembly: GCF_021521415.1. Classification (NCBI taxonomy): domain Eukaryota; kingdom Viridiplantae; phylum Streptophyta; class Magnoliopsida; order Asterales; family Asteraceae; genus Bidens; species Bidens hawaiensis. Next base: position 19,674 of record NW_027491598.1, read on the forward strand.
AAAGATCACTTGAACATAAGGAAATTGCCTAGTTTTCTTCAAGAGGTTGAATCAAAATGTGGAATGAAGAGTTGTTAAAATAGTTTAGTGGAAACAAAAGTTAGGACCCGAACGGTCAATGCCACGGTCGAACCGTGCAACTAGTAAGAACAAAGGTTATTTACAAACTAGGAACTCGGCCAAAGAAAATCTATTGAAACAATACACCTTGCTTTTCTAAATATAAAATATGTAATTATAAAAATTGAGAAATCTTACATCTTATCTTACAATACTAACAAAAAAAATGCTAAAGCTTAGGTGTCAAGCCTACATTTCTTTTAATTTCTAATCTCTCATTTCATTCATTCTAGCTATCCATGGGTCATGGGTCAAATCATTTTGTCAAGCTGGTTATAACATAGGGTGGATTTTATCTTACAATACTAATAAAAGAAAATGCTAAAGCTTAGGTGTCAAGCCTACATTTCTCCTAATTTCTAATCTCTCATTTCATTCATTCTAGCATGTACTATACATGGGTCATGGGTCAAATCATTTTGTCAAACGGGTTATAACATAGTGTGGGTTTTATAACATAGTGTCATTTTCATACCCGAAGTTTAACCAACAACGCAGCTTTAACACATTTTTGTAAATTTCTTGCAAGTCCACATCTGACATTTCCAAAACCATGCTATTTTAGTAATTTTTGTTAACATGTTTGTTTTTCCTTTAAGTCTACATTAAATTAATTCATAAGTATTTTGAAAATCACAATTGAAATAAAGGACTTTTTCTTTATTTTTATCGTTTGATAGATCCCGTGTAATACACGGGTTCAAAAGCTAGTCTTATAATATTTACAAATTCGTAAAAGAAGGTTAAAAATTTGTGTAAAGGTGAGATGGAATATGGATGCATGAAAAGCTTAGGGACAGACACTTTTAGCATGTTCTGCATCACTACTAAGTACTAAGTAGCTTCGTCTCTCTTGCATAACACTTTTTAACAAAACTCAACTTTCTATAGTATTTTATTATTATAAACTTGTTTGGATATCGTATGGTAGGGAGTACTCTTCAAATAGCTGTAACCTTGTTTAAAAAACCTTGAAAATGTCCTTTTTTAACAGGCTTGGTTGTACACAAGCCAAGCTTAAGATAAGGTAAGCTCGCTCGTTTGACTAATTGACTCGATCATTTGTCTCGTTTAAATTAAGCTTAAATTTTAATGTTTCATAATAAATATATTCACTCATTCTAGCCCCAAATTTATTATTTATTATATCTAATGAAATGGAATGCATGTCTTTATTATGGTTATTTACTATTATTATTATTATTATTATTATCATAAAATACATATTTGTATTTTTAAGGATTAGGGATACGGTCTCACGACGATCGAGAAGTCGACCTTGGGCATAACCCCGAACAGAGTAGGTTTACACGTGAGATTCTCTGATGTTCAAAAAGGATATTAAAAACAAGAATGTTACACTAGAAATGGTGCTAATGTTCATTGAGTATAGAGATGGAAAAGACCCCACCGGGAATTGTCTAAATTAGGGAATCAATAAATAAACTGAAATTCTAAACTGTTTGGTGATACCTGAGGATGATGACAAATGGATCTAGACGGGCGATTACATCGGTTGATTCTCAGTTCACTCCATTTGGACCGCTTTAGAACAGTTTTTTTTATTAATGATAACTGATCCATTTTTATGCAAAACAAATTATTTCCACCAAATGTGAACGTTATATGTTGGCGGCATGACCTGGATAGAATACCTACATTGGTAGTTCTTTCAAGAAGAAAATTCCTTTGATATGAATTACTTGTGTGATATGTGGAGAAATGTAGAAGACGTCGGATCATATCATGGTGATGTGCAATGTGGCACTACATGGCAATTCATTAGTAGTTGGTGTAACGTCCCTCATATCTTTGCCTTTACAATTTGAAATATGTTGGTCCAACACAAACGCATTCTTGGTAGCAAATTGAGACAACAGGTGGTTCAAGCAGTTTGTTTACTCACGTAAGCAAGGAATAACATCATTTTCAATAACGCACCCATTTCAATTGTCATGATCATCAAGGAGATCAAGTCGCACGGGTTTTATAGGTGAAGTATAGATCAAAAATATTTTGTTAGGTTGGTCTCGTTTGTGTAACATTGATTTAGATAGTACCTAGTATTGTCAATATTTGTCTATTAATTCTAGGTGATGTACTAAAGGAATTGGTACCAGGTATTGAACACAAACTCAGACTCGCTTGTTATTGAGAAACTTCACAAATTTCAATTGTTCAGATTACAATCTCCTAAACCCCAAAGCACGGGTATTTATAATCTAACCTATCAAGTTTAGAGTACAATTAGGATTGTTAAATAATAGGACATGATAATTATACTAACAATTAAATCTGAGCACATTTAATTGTTTATAGTTATTCACACCTTAAATCATGCTACTTAGCCTTGCACGCCAAGTAACGCTCGTGACCCGAAATTCCCAACAATCACCCCCGGAATTTCGAACTCGAAACCGAAAAGTCTTCAACTCCAAGTAATTCCCGCATCTCCTTGAATTTGATTCTCCCAAGAACCTTCGTCAAGATATCGGCACACTGCTTAACACCACTAACATGCTCGACACCTACTTCTTCACGATCAACACATTCCTGAATGTAGTGATACCGAGATTTAATGTGTTTGGTCCTTCCATGGAAAACCGGATTCTTCACGAGAGCTATCGCTGATGTATTATCAATACGTAACACCACTACTGGAGTTTCCTTGTCAAATAACTCACTTATCAATTCCCTTAGCCAAACCGCCTGACACGCGGCTGCGCTTACCGCCATGTACTCTGCTTCACACGATGAGAGTGCAACTGTATGTTGTTTCTGAGAACACCAAGTAATTGGTGAAGACCCAAGATAAAATACGTGCCCCGTAGTGCTTCTGCCATCGTCTTGGTCAATGTTATGGCTACTATCACTATAACCAACTAACACGCTTTTCCCACGAGTGTAAGAAATACCAAAACCGAGAGTACCTTGAATATAACAAAGAATTTGCTTTATAAGAGTTACATGAGATTGCTTCGGGCTTTGCATGTACCGGCTTACGACTCAGACCGAATACGTCAAGTCGGGACGAGTTTGTAAAAGGTACTGAAAACACCCGACAATCTTTCGATATCTCATAGCATCAAAATCTTCTTCTTCAAATTTAGAAACTTTTATACTTGGATGTAATGGAATCTGAGCAGAATTGCAAATCTCCATTCCCGCTTCAGCTAAAATTTTCTTCACATATGCTTCTTGCTTAATTTTTATCCCATCCTTGCTTTGTGATAATAAGTTAGCTTTCATAAATCCGACATCTCAAAGTTTAAGCCATCTCGTGCTTAAACTCCATTATTAAATTTAAACTGGAACACGTCTCGATTAATTTGTCAACGTACACACCGACTTTTAAGAGACCGACTCCAATTTTCTTTCGGTATACCGCTTGTTCTTGCGTGCACTGGTGAAATTTCATATTTAACAAAATACCGTTCAGCTTTGATACCAATTAAAGGAATTGGTACCAGGTATCGAACACAAACTCAGACTCGCTTGGTATTGAGAAACTTCACAAAACTCAATTGTTCATATTACAATCTCCTAAACCCCAAAGCACGGGTATTTATAATCTAACCTATCATGTTTAGACTACAATTAGGATTGTTAAATAATAGGACATGATAATTATACTAACAATTAAATCTGAGCACATTTAATTGTTTATAGTTATCCACTTCTTAAATCATGCTACTTAGCCTTGCACGCCAAGTAACGCTCTTGACCCGAAATTCCTAACATGTACTTGATCACTCTAGCTAGCTAGTGGCTAGAAGCCCTTTGTTTTGAAGAAATTCTCCCGTCGTTCATTTCACAGCCCAACCTAAGGCATAAATGTCAGGGCGTGATCCGATTGCCCACAACTCGAAGATACTATCATAAATATAAATTACAATATCTAATTAATTATTTACAAATATTACACGCAATATCCAAATATACAAAACAATTCAAATACACGAATATGAGTCCATATAACGATTATCTTGATTATATCCTAAGGTCTTGTCTACGTTTCCAACTTCAATCTTCAGGTAACCTGCATATGCGTAGAAAATGGAGTTTTTGTCAACAAATATGTTGAGTGAGATGATCACCAATTTGACACAACATTAAATAATAGCATATATATATATATATATATATATATATATATATATATATATATATATGCGCAAACTGTGACATTTGTCAATTTCGGGTTATTTTATACTTGTATTCTTAATGTAAACCCGACCCGTTTTGTATCCCGAACATTTCGATATTATCAAAATGATGAATTGTATGTCAAATATTTGTTTTATAGTTGTTGGATAAAAAAAAATACCCTTTTCGGTTCTTAAAATTCCCCGAAAACGCTCAAAACGAACTCCAGGGACTAAAACTACCAAAATGGAGACTTGAAGGACCCATTTGTAGTTTGTGCTTTCTTGGGTCTATAACCAACCCATTTTCATGAAACACCCTTTATGAAAGACCCATTCAACTTACCCTATATATACACACCCATCTTCTTCATTTGTGCTTGCTCATTTCTTCATTTCTCTATCAAATTCTTGAATTCTAAGGTTGTTCTTCATAAGCTAATATTTCATTTTAACTAACTTCTCAATAATTAAAGCTTGATGTTACAACATATATATAATATACACTCCTTGTTTACCTTCGGTCTTTCATTTCTCCGGTCTCGGCCGGTTGAAATGTTGGACTAGTAAGGCAAGGTTACATGGAGGACTTTGTAGTCCTTGTTTATATATTTAACAAACTAACCATATAACTTGTTATACTTGCTTAAATTCTACATATTTTAGTTTATTTTTCATATTTGTCAAGTTCCATGGTATTGGGTATGTGGTGACTAGCCTCGGTTTCATCCCGAGTTGAGAACCGAACAAAAAATCAAACTTTTGTTTAAAAGCATTATTGTTAACTTTTTGAATGTAAAACTTGAGTATTATTATTTATAAGTTATTTTACAAGTTCCATGGTAATTGGGTATGTGGTAACCATCCTCGGTCTTATTCCGAGTCAAGGACCGAACCAAAAACCGAATTTTTGTTTAAAAGCATTATTGTTAACTTTTTGAATGTAAAACTTGAGTATTATTATTTATAAGTTATTTTACAAGTTCCATGGTAATTGGGTATGTGGTAACCATCCTCGGTCTTATTCCGAGTCAAGGAACGAACCAAAAACCGAACTTTTGTTTAAAAACTTTATTGTTAACTTTTTGAATGTAAAACTTGAGTATTATTATTTATAAGTTATTTTACAAGTTCCATGGTAATTGGGTATGTGGTAACCATCCTCGGTCTTATTCCGAGTCAAGGACCGAACCAAAAACCGAACTAAAGCGAGTTCACTCGCTTAAGACACACAAGTGTGTTTTTAGCCACCAAAACTCATATTTTTCTTCAAGATTATATTTTAAATCAATTTTAGTTAATTTTTAAACATACTTGGCATGTCGGTAACCAACTTGATCTTATAACAAGTTCGAACCGATAAGGTCGTATACTCGCTTAACGAACGTTAAGGTTCTTCACAATAGAACTACATACGTGGTCAAGTCTATTTTGATTTTATTGAGTTATCTCATAACATTTATTATTTTGGGAAGTTAACTGTGAGCTTGGTCAATTATCAAGTCTCGGACCGACAAACCCGAACACTCGTTTAAACCTCGTTTTGGTATTCTTATAACCAAAGGTTTTGCAATATCGCATTTTAACCCACATTATTACTTAACACAGGTTGAGTAAAAAAAGAAAAAAACTAATGAATAGAATACCGAGACCCGGTTTCGAGTAAACTTATTTTACAAAACTCGTTTCTTTAATTTCTCAAATATTTACATTTTAAATTCTAAACTTTATTTATTTACTTTATTTGTCATGTATTTTATTTTAAACCCTTCCAAGACTACCTACTAACACAAGACCCGTTTAATATAGGTCTTGCTCGTTAAACCGATCTCTCCGATTATTCACGACACTATCTTTCAAGTTACTTGTTAATGTGAGTACTTTTTCATCCCCCGTTTTCCATCTTTCGTTTTGGGGTGGCATTGCATACTTATTCAAATTCAAATGATTTATACTTGAGTCTTAAACCACAACACGTATTGTATATGTTAACTTAAATAAATGCTCGATTTGGTGTTATATGCTTTACATGATTATGTGCAAATTCATGAATGCTAAGGCGGGTAGCCTCTTGAATGCTAAGGCGGGTAGCCTCATCAAAGTATGATCATACGTTAATTCCGAGTATATATGGTATCCCCATATAGAAAGGTGTCGTCAATGTATTCTTATTGACGATTTCATTATTGTCGTCAATGTATTCTTATTGACGGTTTTATTTTCTAAATTGTTGCTATTATTTATTGTTTTCATATACTAGTTGTGGATTTCATACTATATACTTATTGTCCAAAACTATGAAAAATTGCTCACCAACCTTCGTGTTGACAAACTCTATTTTATGCAATGTTACAGGTTTGATGTTAGCTTGATTGGATTACTTGAAGAAACTTATTATCTTGGCTTTAGGATATTAGAAAATAAAAGAACAAGTTATTTGTTTATCTATCTATTTGGCATTTTGTATGAACAATTGTTGTGTTATATATGATGATATGGATTTAAATGAGTTGTTTAAATATTCTAACTTTATAGTGTCATTGTGCAATGAGCAATCATGTCGCGCCTCGACGTTTCCGCCTTCATTGGTCGGGGTGTGACAGATTGGTATCAGAGCCATCGACTATAGGATAGGTGGTTAGACGTAACAGCCTAGTATAGTTTATGCTCTAGGGTCCCTATACGTGTGTTCATACGTGTTTACCCTACTTGATTGTTTATTGCATTTATTAATTATTTATAAACTTGTTTAAAAATCTATCTCATCATAAATGTATACATACACACACTTTCAATAGTATTCTAAGGTATTTTTACCTTAAAACAAAACATTAGTTTTTATATTGTGTTTTATGGATCACAAGCTTAACTTGGATCTCGTTGTTTACAATCTCCTTAAAGCTAGGTTCTATAATTTGTTTTGTGACGACCGTAGGGAACGAAACACTTGATTCGATCATTTGACAAAAAGATTCCAAGAATCGAAGTTGATTTACTTACCTGGGATGATTGGGTTTAGTGTTGGTTTCTAGGTCAAGCAACTCGAGTTATATGAGCCGACACTTTAAGTTGTCGTATGCGAGCGTTCCGGTCGCCTCCTTATTTTTGGTGTTGAAAACATAAAAGCCACGGTGATACGTGGACAAGTGTTTTTAACATCTCGTTGTATCTCCTTTTTATTGTATGTTATTATCATGATTTGAGTCAACAACATGAAAGACGCGGTGATACGTGCACATGTTCGACTCCATATATATTACTTTTACATAAGTTTTTATTGCCGGGATATCAAATCATGGTGGTTCATGTACGATTTTCCCAACTATATATATGTTTACAAGAAATTTTGTTGTTTTTTTTTTCGGAATATCAAATCATGGTGGTTCATGTACGATTTTTCCGACTATATACAAATTTCAACACTTCAAAACGTCCAAATTTTAAATTCTCGAAACTTTGAAACATATACTTATATATACGTTTTTATCATTTGGGTTATGTATAAACTTTATTTCTACTAACATTCTCATCCTTATGACACTAGGATTCACGTAAAAAAAATGGTTACATACATCTTCTATTTTAAACTCAATGCCCTCAAACTCACTACAATTCTTTATAATTTTTAGAATGCCTCCGCTACGACGCCACTACCGCAAGGACTCCAGACGCAAGATGGCCGCTTTAATAGCCGAACAAGTCGCCGCTGTGATTCCAAACTCCTAACTCACTTGCAAGCAAACCAACCTCCACCCGTTGAACCCACACCCGCTCCCTACTTGTATAAACAATTTACCGGTGCTAACCCAACCAAATTCCTTGGTACGAACTGTGCGACTACCTTGTTGCAATGGTTTGAAAAGATGGAAAGTGTGTTCCGACACAGCGAGTGCCCCGAAGCGAAGAAAACTAATTTCGCTTCGAGCATGTTTGAGGAAACTGCTCTTACGTGGTGGGGTAGTGTTATGCATCTCCAAGGGGCGGAAATTGCCATGGCGCTTCCATGGACCGAACTTAAGGAACTCATGATGAAGAAGTTTTGTCCCAAACACGAGCTCCAAAAGCTTGAAGCCGAATTTTGGGAATTGAAACAAGAAAGTGGTGATAATGCCACTTACTCGCTCCGTTTTCATGAATTGAGCACCCTTGTACCTCATTTGGTTACCCCGCTCGAACGTAAAATCGACAAATACATCGGGGGTTTACCCATGCTAATTCGGGACTCAGTCATGAGTAGCAAACCCGAGAACCTTGAGGATGCAATTACTCTAGCCGGTGCGCTATCGGAGAACCATGTTAAGGCGGGTACCCTAACCATCAAGAAGAAAAGTGATAAAAGCAAAACCGAACCCGCACCTCAAGCCAAAGTTGACCCACCACCTCAAGCCATCAACTACTCAAACTCTTCCCGCCACAACAACAAAAAGAAACCCAAACAAAACCACCGAAACTATGTTGTTACCCAACCGCAACCGCAACAACAACCCAAGCTCCCCCACAAAATCAAAAACCCTATATCGGTACTTTTCCACTATGCAACAATTGTCAACTTCATCACCCATCTCACTTACCTTGTCGCCATTGAACCATTTGTAACCGTTTTGGCCATCTAAATAACACATGTCGTTCCGCACAACGTACTCAACCCAACAAACCAAGAACCACTCCACAAAACACCCAAAACCGCTTTGCACCTTACCCGCAAAACGCTTGCTTTAACTGTGGTGACCCAAATCATTTCCGCAACAATTGCCCACGACTCACTTTTGCAAACCAAGCCCAAACCGTAACCATACCCTACTATCAAACCCAAGCCTACCAAGTCCAAACCTACCAACCTCAACTTCCCCAACTCAATGCACCACTCATCCAACCCATGCAAGCCATCCAAGCACCTCCTCCTCCACCACCTCATGCACCTCAAGGAAATCCCGGTAACCAAGGACGAGCTTTTATGATGAATGCTAATCAAGCTCAAGTGGCAAACGATGTTGTGAACGATATGTTTTTAGTGAACGAGCATTTGGCTTCTATATTATTTGATACAGGTGCCGATAGAAGTTTTATTTCATTAAAGTTTGAATCTACTCTTGCCGTACCTCGCACTAAACTTTCTCGACCCTTTTCTGTCGAAGTCGCCAATGGAAATTCTATCACCATAAACTCGGTCCTTCGTAATTGTTCTCTCACTCTTTGTAAGCGTAAATTCTCCATCGATCTCATTCCGATGCAAATGGGAAGTTTCGATGTCATAGTTGGCATGGATTGGTTATCTTTGCACCGTGCCGAAGTCATTTGTTATGATAAATTCATTCGGAATCCGCTTGTCAACGGTAAAACTCTCAAGGTCTACGGAAAAATGTTTCCTAAAAGGCTCAATCTCATATCGTGTTCTCAATCGGTAAAATACTTACGCCAAAAGTATGTTCCGTTCCTAGCCCAAGCGGTGGTAAAAGACCACAAGGAAAGAAAAATCCAAGATATCTCCATTGTTTGTGATTTCCTCGACGTCTTTCCAGATGATGTTACCGGTCTTCCACCCATTCGTCCGGTTGAATTTCGAATCGATCTTGTGCCCGGCGCAATGCCCATGGCCAAGGCTCCTTACCGTTTAGCCCCGTCGGAAATGCAAGAGTTATCAAACCAACTCGAAGAACTTTCCGACAAAGGATTTATTCGTCCAAGCTCCTCTCCTTGGGGCGCTTCCGTCCTCTTCGTGAAAAAGAAAGATGGCTCATTTCGCATGTGCATCGATTATCGTGAACTCAATAAACTTACTATCAAAAATCGTTATCCTTTGCCACGAATCGACGACCTCTTCGATCAACTCCAAGGCGCAACGTGTTTCTCCAAAATCGATCTTCGATCGGGATATCATCAGTTGCGTGTTCGCGAAGAAGGCATTCCAAAAACCGCATTCCGTACTCGATATGGACATTTCGAATTTTTGGTCATGCCCTTTGGGTTAACCAATGCACCCGCGGTATTTATGGATCTCATGAACCGCGTTTGCAAAACGTTTCTAGATAAATTCGTTATTGTCTTTATTGATAACATTCTCATCTTCTCTAAATCCAAAGCCGAGCATGAGCATCACATGCGTTCCATTCTCGAAGTCTTAAGAAAAGAACGACTTTACGCCAAATTCTCAAAATGTGAATTTTGGCTAGAGGAAGTTCAATTTTTGGGACACATCGTCAACGACAAGGGTATTCATGTTGATTCCGCAAAAATCGAAGCCGTCAAAGATTGGAAGACTCCGACTACACCCACGGAAATTCGATCTTTCCTCGGTTTAGCCGGATATTATCGGCGTTTCATCCAAAATTTTTCCAAGATCTCTTTACCCCTCACTTCCCTAACTCACAAAGGACAGCCTTATGAATGGGGATCCAAACAAGAAGAAGCATTTAATACTCTTAAACACATGCTTTGCAATGCTCCTGTTCTAACCCTTCCCGATGGAAACGACGACTTTGTAGTATTTTGCGATGCTTCTCATCAAGGTCTCGGTTGCGTTCTCATGCAACGAGGTCAAGTTATCGCGTATGCTTCAAGGCAACTCAAGGTCAACGAGAAGAACTACACGACTCACGATCTTGAACTTGGTGTCGTCGTTTTCGCACTCAAAATTTGGAGACATTACCTTTACGGAACGAAATGTGTGGTTTTTACCGATCACAAAAGCCTTCAACACATTTTTGACCAAAAAGATCTCAACATGAGACAACGAAGATGGGCTGAGTTACTTAGTGACTACGATTGCGAAATTCGCTACCATCCCGGTAAAGCGAATGTCGTGGCCGATGCCCCTAGTCGAAAGGTTAATGTCAAATCTGTCTTGCTTCTTAGAATCACCGTTCAAACCGATCTCCAAGCCAAAATCTATCAAGCCCAACGTACCTCTGTTGACGAAGGCAACATGTACGACGAAATGTCATGTGGAGCCGAGCTTCAACTCGAAACAAAACCCGATGGCTTATTGTATTATCTCAATCGTTTATGGGTTCCCGATCGCGATGACCTTCGTACTTGCATACTCGATGAAGCTCACAAGTCACGATATTCTGTTCATCCCGGTGCGGATAAAATGTATTTCGATATTCGTTCTACCTTTTGGTGGCTGGGTATGAAGAATGACGTAGCAACGTACGTTTCGAAATGTCTTACTTGCTCTAAAGTCAAAGCTGAACACCAAAAACCCTTTGGGTTACTCGAGCAACCACCAATCCCCATATGGAAATGGGAAGACATTGCTATGGACTTTATAATGAAACTACCCACTACACAAAAAGGCAACGATAGCATTTGGGTGATTATTGACAGATTAACCAAATCCGCTCACTTTATTCCAATTCGAGAAAAGTACTCCGTTGAGAAACTTGCGCAAATCTACGTTCGCGAAATCGTGTGTCGCCACGGTTTACCTTTGACTATCATCTCCGATCGCGATGCTCGATTCACGTCTCATTTTTGGCGATCACTTCAAGAAACCTTGGGAACTCGTCCTGATCTTAGCACCACTTATCATCCTCAAACGAATGGACAATCCGAAAGTACGATTCAAACACTTGAGGACATGCTTCGAGCGTGTGTACTCGATTTCGGTGGGAATTGGGATTCTCACATTCCATTTATTGAATTATCTTACAATAACAGTTTCCATTCTAGCATCGATATGCCTCCTTTCGAAGCTCTCTACGGTCGCAAATGTCGTTCCCCGATTAGTTGGAATGAAATCGGGGAAGCTCAAATTATCGACCAAATTCGCAAGAACCTACTTGCCGCTAGAAGTCGACAAAAGAGCTACGCCGACAAACGGCGAAAACCGATCGAATTCAATGTCGACGATCTCGTCCTTCTCAAGGTATCCCCTTGGAAAGGAGTTGTTCGTTTTGGAAAGAAAGGAAAACTAGCTCCCCGTTTCGTAGGCCCATTCAAGATTCTTGAGCGAGTCGGAAAAGTAGCCTACCGACTCGAACTACCGGAAGAACTCACCGGTGTCCATCCGACCTTTCATGTTTCAAATCTCAAGAAGTGCTTAGCCGAAGGTAGTCTCCATATACCTCTTGACGAAGTACAAGTCAATAAATCAATGATTATGGTTGAACGACCCGTTGAAATCATGGACCGCAATGAAAAGAAAACCAAGCGAAGTCGCATTAAGTTAGTTAAAGTTCGATGAGAATCACGACGTGGCGCGGAGTTTACATGGGAACGGGAAGACTCGATGAAGGAGAAATATCCATATTTATTTACATCATCTTAATTTCGGGACGAAATTTCCTAAAGTAGGGGATACTGTGACATTTGTCAATTTCGGGTTATTTTATACTTGTATTCTTAATGTAAACCCGACCCGTTTTGTATCCCGAACCTTTCGATATTATCAAAATGATGAATTGTATGTTAAATATTTGTTTTATAGTTGTTGGATTAAAAAAACACCTTTTCGGTTCTTAAAATTCCCCGAAAACGCTCAAAACGAACTCCAGGGACTAAAACTACCAAAATGGAGACTTGAAGGACCCATTTGTAGTTTGTGCTTTCTTGGGTCTATAACCAACCCATTTTCATGAAACACCCTTTATGAACGACCCATTCAACTTACCCTATATATACACACCCATCTTCTTCATTTGTGCTTGCTCATTTCTTCATTTCTCTCTCAAATTCTTGAATTCTAAGGTTATTCTTCATAAGCTAATATTTCATTTTAACTAACTTCTCAATACTTAAAGCTTGATGTTACAACATATATATAATATACACTCCTTGTTTACCTTCGGTCTTTCATTTCTCCGGTCTCGGCCGGTTGAAATGTCGGACTAGTAAGGCAAGGTTACATGGAGGATTTTGTAGTCCTTGTTTATATATTTAACAAATCTAACCATATAACTTGTTATACTTGCTTAAATTCTACATATTTTAGTTTATTTTTCATATTTGTCAAGTTCCATGGTATTGGGTATGTGGTGACTAGCCTCGGTTTCATCCCGAGTTGAGAACCGAACCAAAAACCGAATTTTTGTTTAAAAGCATTATTGTTAACTTTTTGAATGTAAAACTTGAGTATTATTATTTATAAGTTATTTTACAAGTTCCATGGTAATTAGGTATGTGGTAACCATCCTCGGTCTTATTCCGAGTCAAGGACCGAACCAAAAACCGAACTTTTGTTTAAAAGCATTATTGTTAACTTTTTGAATGTAAAACTTGAGTATTATTATTTATAAGTTATTTTACAAGTTCCATGGTAATTGGGTATGTGGTAACCATCCTCGGTCTTATTCCGAGTCAAGGACCGAACCAAAAACCGAACTTTTGTTTAAAAACTTTATTGTTAACTTTGTGAATGTAAAACTTGAGTATTATTATTTATAAGTTATTTTACAAGTTCCATGGTAATTGGGTATGTGGTAACCATTATCGGTCTTATTCCGAGTCAAGGACCGAACCAAAAACCGAACTAAACTGAGTTCACTCTCTTAAGACACACAAGTGTGTTTTTAGCCACCAAAACTCATATTTTTCTTCAAGATTATATTTTAAATCAATTTTAGTTAATTTCTAAACATACTTGGCATGTCGGTAACCAACTTGATCTTATAACAAGTTCGAACCGATAAGGTCGTATACTCGCTTAACGAACGTTAAGGTTCTTCACAATAGAACTACATACGTGGTTAAGTCTATTTTGATTTTATTGAGTTATCTCATAACATTTATTATTTTGGGAAGTTAACTGTGAGCTTGGTCAATTATCAAGTCTCGAACCGACAAACCCGAACACTCGTTTAAACCTCGTTTTGGTATTCTTATAACCAAAGGTTTTGCAATATCGCATTTTAACCCACATTATTACTTAACATAGGTTGAGTAAAAAAAGAAAAAAACTAATGAATAGAATACCGAGACCCGGTTTCGAGTAAACTTATTTTACAAAACTCGTTTCTTTAATTTCTCAAATATTTACATTTTAAATTCTAAACTTTATTTATTTACTTTATTTGTCATGTATTTTATTTTAAACCCTTCCAATACTACCTACTAACACAAGACCCGTTTAATATAGGTCTTGCTCGTTAAACCGATCTCTCCGATTATTCACGACACTATCTTTCAAGTTACTTTTTAATGTGAGTACTTTTTCATCCCCCGTTTTCCATCTTTCGTTTTGGGGTGACATTGCATACTTATTCAAATTCAAATGATTTATACTTGAGTCTTAAACCACAACACGTATTGTATATGTTAACTTAAATAAATGCTCGATTTGGTGTTATATTCTTTACTTGATTATGTGCAAATTAATGAATGCTAAGGCGGGTAGCCTCTTGAATGCTAAGGCGGGTAGCCTCATCAAAGTATGATCATACGTTAATTCCGAGTATATATGGTATCCCCATATAGAAAGGTGTCGTCAATGTATTCTTATTGACGATTTCATTATTGTCGTCAATGTATTCTTATTGACGGTTTTATTTTCTAAATTGTTGCTATTATTTATTGTTTTCATATACTAGTTGTGGATTTCATACTATATACTTATTGTCCAAAACTATGAAAAATTTCTCACCAACCTTCGTGTTGACAAACTCTATTTTATGCAATGTTACAGGTTTGATGTTAGCTTGATTGGATTACTTGAAGAAACTTATTATCTTGGCTTTAGGATATTAGAAAATAAAAGAACAAGTTATTTGTTTAGCTATCTATTTGGCATTTTGCATGAACAATTGTTATGTTATTTATGATGATATGGATTTAAATGAGTTGTTTAAATATTCTAACTTTATAGTGTCATTGTGCAATGAGCAATCATGTCGCGCCTCGACGTTTCCGCCTTAATTGGTCGGGGTGTGACACAAACCAACCATGTGATAATAATCAATCGAATCATAACAATCATGCATATAACCAAATCGTGTGTGCCAATGAAATCGTTGCCAAGCGAATCGGGCATTGATTACAATGACTAAGGTTGTCGTTTTACCTTTGCCAAGCGAATCGGGCTCCGGTTACTAAGACGAGCGTATGATCATACTAATGAGAACCCTCTACAAGGGGATATGTTGGACCTCTCCGAAACTTTATCAAGTAAACAATTAAACATGTAGCAATTAGCAAATAGCATTCAACTGATATTCACACAATGATTATATTTGAGATTTTGTGTATATATATAGATAGAAAATATGAATAAGTACGCATATGTCCTCAAAACGTTTGAAAATAGTGTATAAAAAGGGGAATGATCAAACTCACCTAAAATGGAAGGCAAGTGATTAATAAATTCGACAAACGAACTAATGATTTAAGCAAGTCATCCAATACGCGTCCAACGAGATTAATGATTAGAATCTGAAACTTTGTGATATGAAACTATAAGTAAAAACCAACTTAATTCCGCTGGAATAAATCCAAACGGATGAGTAGAACGCTAGTTATGTTGATTTTAATGTTTAAACGAGTCGAGTCTGACCAGAATCCGAAATTCGAGTCGGGAGTCGGGTTTTGGGAAGAACCCTTAAAATTTAATTAAGAGAAGAAAAGTCTTCTGGACCGAACGTTGAATCCGACCAGAAGCATAAGAAAACGAGAAGTCAAAGTTGTTGACTATTTTACCCTTTATCGGGTTTTAAAGCAATTGACCAGTCAATACCCTTCAATCTCAAAAATTGATTAAAGGTTATTGACTAGGGAATATGTATGAATAATTTTACAGTTTACAACTTACCCGGAAAGTGAAAGGATCAAGAGATATAACGAGTCAAAGATCAACGTATAAGCAAAGTCAAACGTCAAGGCTTGTGTCTTTAACGAATATGCAAAAACCGAAGGGTTTGAGAATGAGCAGTGGTAGGTGACAGTTTTATGATGTTTACTTGGACCTTAATTCACTCTAACATGCCTAAAATAAACGATTTTATACCTTAACGAACTAGAAAACGAACTAAGGCTTAAACGATATGTGCAGGTACCCCGTCGCGCTGCGCGGCCACCTAAGGTGGTCCCGTCGCGCAGCGCCCCGGGCTACAATGGGGAAAGTTTCATTTTTTTTTTTGCATTTTCATGCCTGTAGTTTGATATTTGGTCCATTATTGAACTTTTTATGTTTTAAATAAGAATTTAGACATTATATAAAGTATATCAATCAATCAATCAATCATACCCAGTAAAATCCCACCGACAGCATAGCTATAGGTAGGGTCTGGGGAGGGTGGGATGTAGGCACACCGTACCTCTATCCAAAGGAATAAAGAGGTGGCTTCCAGAGAGACCCTCGGCTCTAAGAACATGTGTATGAAGCAAAAAAAGGAAATCAAAGTTAAACAGTTATATAAAAACCTACTACTAATTATAATAATATTAATAATAAGGTCACAGTTTAACCGCAATATAAAAGCTAATAATAATAATAATAAAATATGTAAGGGAAATACCATTATGGTATGTGACCTAAATAAGTTAAGTCTAAGCCCTAAGGTATTCAATTCTCTCTAAAAATCCTTAACTTTAATTCTACTTCTCCACGAATTCCTATCCTCAACCATGTCCTCGGAGAGGTTTAGGTCTATCAAATCATGCCTAATCCTCTCATCCCAAGTCAATTTCGGTCGTCCTCTACCCCTCCTCCCCTCTATAGTAATGTTTTCTACGGATCTAACAGGATTCGTCGTCTGTCTTCTCTTTACATGTCCAAACCATCTCAATCTCCACTCTCTTATCTTGTCTGCTATGTTCGCCACCCCTAATCACTCGCGAAGCACAACGTTTCTTATTCTGTCTAGCCTTGTGTGCCCACACATCCAACGTAGCATTCTCATTTCTGCTACCTCCATCTTCCGCACTTGTGCCTTCTTGATGGCCCAACAATCTGTTCCATATAGCATTGCAGGTCTAACTGCCACCCTATAGAATTTTCCCTTCATATTAGTCGGGAAACTCTTCACATTATATAAAGTATGAGGGGTATAAATTGAACATTAGAAACTTAAATATATTATTTTTGTTTAATAATGAAAATCTAAATTATTCTCGGTCGGTTTAAACGTAAACGAAAATTCCGAGATGTTACAGTCTCCCCTACTTTAGGGAATTTCGTCCTGAAATTAAGGAAAACCAAAACATCATCGTTTTGAAAACAAATTAAACTTTTTAAGGAAAATATTAACGTAGAACTTATTAATAACCGAAGCAACGCTTCAAATGGCAATCCGATAAGGGCACTTATATATAAGATGTACCAGCGGCGTATCCACCATGTCCTTATCATCTCATCATTCGTACCGTTACCCAAGCTACCTTGGGTTCTAAATCATGACACATAATTATACGTATTATGATTTCCATGCGAGGACTCGGATAATTATGTTTGCGACCATAATTACTCTTATCGTCGGATGGTCCGCATAATTCGTTTCCTCATGTGGGTTATAAAACATTTAAAATCTTCACTTTGTAAGAAACAAACGTTTTGAAATAAAATTTTTAAGAGAAAACAATTGTCTTGATAATTTTAAATATAATTTCAAATGATAATTAATAAATGTTCTAGTTGAATTAATAAAACCGTGAGATTTCGAAAACCTCTTTTGCTTTTAAAAGTAAAATTTTGAAAATTGAAGAAAATAGATTTGGTGAAACAGATGTTATTGTGATAATCGAGATTAAAGAAATGAGACGGACATACAAGATCCTAATAGATTAACTTCGATAAAAAAATTTTACTCAGGGGATGAATTATGCAAGGGTTTATTTTATAACAAATAGTTAACGACATGCGGAGTTCTTAAAGATCGTATTCTTTAGGAATGGAGTTCTTAAGATCGAGAATATATAGTTAACGAAAATTTTTGGTGAGTCGAGTTTAGTTAATTTAAGTACTTATGAGTTTAAAGAGAAGTTAATATAAGGTCATAACTTTTCAAGTTGGTGATTTTTAAGATTTAGATTAATTCGATTAAGATATTCTAAAATATTAAAATTGTTAGTAATTTAAATATTAATGATAATGCAAAAATATACTTATTCGAATTAAGTTGTTTAATAGATTAAACTGGGAAGCGGATATTCCTGAACCACCGAGATAGTCCTATTCCAATTAAATCTTTAAAAATAGATAAAATATAAAGTAGGTAATTGAAGATATTAAATTAGATTAAATTGGGAATTCATAGATTTTTCTTTTTTACAAAATCGTTATAAATATTTAGGAATATGTAAATTGAATTATAGATAATGGAAATTTAAGTAAATAACAAATTTTAAATTAAAGTGAAGCATAAAATAAGATAAATGCGAGGCTAGAAATGCATGAACCACCATGACTATTCTAACACTACGAATTTATCATTTAAAACGTTCAAGATTCTCAAAATAATCAAAGTAGGGAGTTGAAATTTTTACGATGAAGGTTCAATCAAAAGTCAATTTAATAATAAAACCTAATTTATTAATGAAAAATTTTTAATTTAAAAATATAAATTAAATTTAGAGAATACATAATTTAGTTTAATAATAATAAAATTTACTATAATTGAATTTTAATAATAAAGATTTATAAAGTGAAAAATAAGTTGTGAAAATCATCATGATATTGAGAAAAACAAGAGGTAATAAATATTTATAATTTTAAAATTGAGGATAAGTATTTAAATGTACTTAGAAATTTATAGTTTGAGGATATGGATATAATTAAGAAAATATAATTTAAATAATATGTTAATAGATATGAGTTAGTATAAAATTTCTTGTTCGGTGTATTTAGTTTTGTTGAGATTGGCAGTCGTTTGGTTAACGGAATTACAGCAGCAAACTCCTTGTCGATTCTAGTAGTAGCAAACTCCTTGTCGATTCTAGTAGTCGAATAGAAATCACGAGAAGTAGGCGAACGACGTTGATTATGATGATTTCCTAAGGAAGACGTTCTATGAGGACCAAGGATGAAATTTTTAATGAAATGATGGGTAAGTTGTAGGAATGAGTTGATATGAAATAATGTGGATGCGTATGTATATGTATTAGTATTAGTGAAGACTCAAGGACGAGTCAAGAATTAAAATAATATATATGAGTTTGAAGCATTTAAGTAAATAATGTTGTATATGTATTAGTATTAGTGAAGACTCAAGGACGAGTCAAGAATTAAAATAATATATATGAGTTTGAAGCATTTAAGTAAATAATGTTTTATAAAATTTTCCAAAAATAAAATAACCAAGCATATCTGTTTTGGTCAAAATTGACAATGGTAATTTCGTAACCAAATTAGTAATCAGGACTAGGTGCTTGTATGAAATGAACGTAAAAGTACTTGAACACAAGGATTTGTTGCGAGGAAAAAACCCGTTATCCTTAGGATAACAAGCAAAAAACCCCAGGCGGTGAAAACTATCACCACCGGTTTATTAATAACAAAGGCGATTACAATTGTGGAGCTCAAACTTGATCGTGATTACAAATGATGCGAGTACTAGTAAGTTCTAGAGTGCTAGAGTGTGTGTTTTATGATCCGTTTTTAGCTCTATTTATACAAAAATAAAACTAACTAGAATTCCTATATTTAAGGAAACTATGAAATTATTCCAATTAGCCGTTAGCCTTCAATCAGCACGTTTCCTTTCTTGTCACGCTTTATTAACTGAAAGTGCGAGTCTTTGGGAGATCACAATAACAATCTTTGACCTGGTAAACATAGAAAGAAGCAAAAATCGTGTTATATATATAATGTAATTAGGATACCGGTTACCTCTGAGGATACCGCATCCCAAATCGGCTCTGAATAATGTTTGCTGAGGATACTGAAAATTCGTGCCCTAACAATTGTCCCCAAATGTAATAGCTGTAGATATAGATTACAGCTGTAAAATTTTCAAATTTTGAATTTTGAATTCCTATATGTGCGATGGATTTTTGATACATGTGTCAGCCGTCTTGATGATTCACCAAACCCTAGGTTGCCCTTATAATTACCCGGATAAATCATTTCTACCCATATTCTCTTTTATCCAGGTAACTTCTCTCTTTTCTTTCTTCTGTATCTTAGCAAAATCATGAGTCCAAAGCTTTCATCCTCCGGTATTGAGGATTTTGTGTCTCAGAATCTCCTCGCTAGTCCTGCGAATGAGATATGTATTTTTGGCAACACCGATATTGCAAATCTTCGGTCTCGGGGTTGCTTTCTTGCTGGAACTTTTTTCAGACCATTTGACGCCGCTCTTACTTTTGATTTTATTTCAAAAACCTGGATCTGCTTTCCGTTTTTGCCGTTCAAAATCGGTTTTTCCTATCCGTTTCCTGCTTTTATCACCGAGTTCTTTCTCAGAACTGGTCTCAGTTACGCCCAAACCATGCCCATGGTTTGGAGGACTTTTTTTGTTTTGGAGAAACTGATTGCTAACCATGCCCTAGATCTTACTCTATCGGAGCTTGCTTCTGTATATGACCTTCGCAGCCATGGGTCTTCAAGATATCTTCTCAAAATTAAATATGGTCGATCTCCATTGGTTATGAAAAATACCCAGAATAACGACCAGTGGAAGAGACAATGTTTCTTTGTTAGGAGAGATTCTCTTCTACAGCCTGATACTCTTCTTTATCTCTAGGTTTCCAAAAGTAGGATACCGTATCTTGAATATATATCGATATCTTTTGTGACTGATGTGTTTTCTTTTGTTTCTGCAGCTTTGAAGTTCTTTGAGATCGCTCCTCCCACCAGAGAAACCGAGGATAAGCTTGCCTCTTTCTTTCTCATTAACGAAGAAGAGAGAAAGTTTCATTTGCAGTCAAGTTTCCAAGATCTGTCTCCGTCCGGAGCTCCGTTATGTCTGGTAAGAAATATTCAAGATTTTATTAGAATTTTTAAGGATCTGAGATACTAACCTGTGTATTTGTAGGCAAGTCTGCTTCTGCTTTTGCTCTTGAAGATATTGACAGCATGGTATCCACCCGAAGCCCTATCAAGAAAGAGCATGTCCCCAACTCTATTCCTCGACCTGAAGGCAGCTGCGCAAAGGGCTTTAAGAAGTGGAAGAGTCAAGAGACCAGTGAATCCATTCTCGTGCATGATGTTGATTTCCACGATGCCATGAACAAGACTCAGCAGGTATCTTTTTAATTTATCACGATTTCTTATATCTTGAGGATAATTTATATTGAGGATCCATTATCCTTGCAGGGCCTCGAGTATCTCTCCTCCCGGTTCGCCACTATGAGCCTCGAACTCCATGAAGCCGATACTCGCATCTCCAAACTGATGAAGATAGGAATCACCAAGACCAGTCTTCTTGATAAGAAGACCAAAGAGCTGGAAGACGCGAAACTGGAGTTGTTATTGGCCAAGAAGGAGTTGGTCCATCAAGAGGCCGAGTGCTTGGTGAAGGTTTATGAGGCTATGGAGGGGGCTAAAAAGTCTGCTGTTGTCTCCGTATTTCAATCCCGGCTCAAGATGGCTAAGGAGGCGAAGGATGCTGGTCTGGATACCCCCTTATGGGATGTTGCTGGCTGGGAGAGTATACTGGCTGAACTTGATGGGGACACGATGGAGGAAGCTGGTCCGAGCGGAGTGGAAAAGGTTGTGGAAGAGGCAGTGGATGTGGCGGCCAAGGGAGCGGTGAAGGTGGTTGGTGGTGAGGTGCAATTGGGCGATGATAGCGGTAAAGAAAAGGCTTGAGCCCAATTTTTTATGTTTGTGTTTGTGATGTTGGGTTGTAATGGTCTGTTGAACAATTTACTTTTTTCTGCCTTGAACAAGTAAGCTTAGGATAATAGGATACATGGGTGGAGGGATCTTGACTTTCCAAGACGAAACCCATGTTATCTTGACTTTTGAACATATGGCAATATTCGGGTGGAGGGATCTTGGCTTTTCAAGATGAAACCCGGGTGTTGCCTTTTAATTTCCTGCACTTATGGTTAGTAATAATATAACCTTTTGGCTTTAAGTATTGTGTTTAGTAACTTGTAAATTTTTGTTGGAATGTCGTTTTAGTTTTCTGAAATTAGTTACTTCAAGGATAATGTATCCTAAAAACATGCTTCTCGAACATTTTGAGAGTTATAATTTTAGAAAAGGTATTTGAAATGTCCTGAGAATCATATATCCTGAAGATAAAATACCCTTATGTTTTCAGAAAATGCAAATTAAAAGACTTATTAGGAAATGGTATGAAATAACTTCAGGATGACATATCCTTATGTCTTGCATGAATTATTACAATTAAACCAAGAGATTATACCTTGAAGTATAAGTCGAGTGATAAAACCAAGTGTAAAGAGTACCTTTATGGAGATCATATATAAATCTAATGGGCTTACATGCGATGTCCTCAATCATTGATCTTTTTAAGTATCAAGCTTTTGGGATTTTGCCAAGTTAAAAACAACTCAGTAACCTTGAGATAAAACTGGGGAAGGTCCCGAACGTATGGACATGATTATGCCAAAACTTTAGATAACACGAAAGTGTTATAAACCTTAGATAACATGAAAATGTTATAAACCATTTGTGTGACACGTCTGCCACTTATCTTAAGGATTCGGTATATAGCCAACAGCAGACGGGTTGTCAGCTGGTCTGGTCAGCCTGCCTCGAACTATACCCGAATCATCGTGCGCTCCAGGCGTCGTTTGAAAGGTGAATACCTTTAAACCTTTTGAGATATCCGGGATATCATATTCGTGCGCCCCTGGCGTTCGTTGGAAAGGTAAAGACCTTTAAACCTTGAGGGATATCAGGGATACCATATTCGTTTAGGAGGTGATCAACCTCTAACTGTTGCCGAGATAACATATCCTTAGGATAACTGCAAAACACTAAGCTCTTGATGAGGGGTGGGTGTTAGCCTGGCTAACACCCCTCCAATGCTTAAGTCAGTAAACTTGATTTAGAAATAATAAAGTTCAAAAAATGTAAAAATAGATGAGGGAACATACCTTTATCCTGAGGATAACAGCATACCGGTCGAGTATACTAACAAAAATATGCTTTGAGGTGGATAGCATTCCAAGCTCTTGGTATAGGAACACCTTCCATAGTGATTAACCTGTAGGCCCCTTTCCCTGCTTCTGAATCAATCAGGTAAGGACCTTCCCACTTTGGAGCTAGCTTTCTATCTGCTGGGTTAGTGGTATTCTGGAATGCCTTTCTTAATACCATATCTCCTATCTGGAACCTTAGAATCCTGATATTCTTGTTGTAGGACTTGGCTATTCTTTGTTGGTATGCAGCCTTTCTGATTCTGGCGAGATCCTTGAGTTCATCGATGGTATCCAGGTCTTCGGTAAGATTTTGTTTGTTCGACTCAGTATCCTGGATGCTGGTTCTTGCTGTGGGGATCACCATCTCTGTAGGGATAACAGCTTCGGCCCCAAACACAAAGGAGAAAGGTGTTTGTCCCATTGCATTTTTTGAAGTGGTTCTATCAGCCCAAAGAACAAATGGTAGTTCTTCTGCCTATTTTCCTTTCTTGGATCCCAATTTCTTCTTCAGATGTTAATGATGATCTTGTTACTGGATTCTGCTTGACCGTTAGCTTGAGGATGTACTGGAGTTGAGGTCACCATCTTGATTCCCCAACTTTCACAAAAATTGGTTGTTCTACTACCGATGAACTGTGAGCCATTGTCACAAACAATCTCCGCCGGAATACCAAATCTTGTCAGGATGTTGCGTTTGATGAACGAGATCACATCATTTTCTTTGACATGAACGAATGCCTCTGCTTCAATCCACTTGGAGAAGTAATCTGTCATGGCCAGCATAAAGACCTTTCCGCCAGGAGCCTTGGGCAGCTTTCCCACAATATCCATTCCCCATTTCATAAATGGCCACGGGGATATGATAGGATATAATGGTTCAGCTGGTTGATGCAATATGTTGCTATGTCTTTGGCAAGCGTCACACTTTTTGGAGAAATCCATTGCATATCTCTTCATTGTTGGCCAGAAGTAACCTGTCCTTAGTATCCTGGATGCTAAGGCTCTGTCCTTAGTGTGGTTTCCACAATCGCCTTCATGTATGTCTTTGAGAACTTCTTGTGCTTCTTGATATTCCAAGCATCTCAAGTATGGACCTGCAAGTGATTTTCTATATAATACATTATTTAGGATAATACACTGGGTTACCTTCATTCGGAATGCTCTGGGATTTTCTCCTTCTGGGATCTCGTTATCCTGAAGATACTGTATTATAGAATTGGTCCAAGATGCTTGATTAACCTTAGAATTTGAAGTTTCTAAGATTTCGAGGTTCTCCTTTGTTGCTGGAGTCAAGATATGCACGATAGGTATCTTGACATCTCCTGGTATCTTGACATCTGATGCCAAGTTTGCTAAGGCATCTGCTTCAGTTCTCTTCCCTTGGTACCTGCACTATGTCAAATGTTTCGAAACACATAGCTAATTGCTTAACTATTTCTAAATATTTCGCTAAGTTTTTTGCATTTGCTACATAAGAACCATTGAAATGGTTAGCTAATAACAAAGAATCAACGT
This sequence comes from Bidens hawaiensis, assembly GCF_021521415.1. Lineage (NCBI taxonomy): Eukaryota > Viridiplantae > Streptophyta > Magnoliopsida > Asterales > Asteraceae > Bidens > Bidens hawaiensis. Next base: position 44,438 of record NW_027491598.1, read on the forward strand.
AAACTTGAAGATACCTGACCTTCATATCTTTAGCTAATTGCAAACCAGCTATTAAGGCCTCATATTCAGCCTTATTATTAGTAGCCTGAAATTCACAAGATATAGATAGAGGTATTATGTCCCCTGTGGCGATTTTAGCAGAATACCTAGACCTGTTCCTCTTATGTTGGAGGCACCATCGGTATGCAAAGTCCAACTTTCCTTGACGTCCAATTGCTGAACCTCTTTTTCTACTTCCTCAAGTATATCCTGGCTAAAATCAGCCACAAAGTCGGCAAGTGCCTGAGATTTGATGGCTGTTCTTGGCTCATACAAGATATCGTATGCACTAAGTTTCACAGCCCATTTTGCCATCCTACCTGACATTTCTGGTTTTCTCAAAACAGCTTTAATAGGATAGTTAGTTTTTAAATGTATAGCATGAGTTTCAAAGTAGTGTCTTAGTTTAGTTGAAGCCATTATAAGTGCTAAAATTAACTTTTCAAGATAAGAATACCTGGATTCAGCATCTAGCAGACTTTTACTTACATAATATATTGGATGTTGTTGACCTTCATGATCCTTGACCAAGACGGCACTGATTGCACTCCCAGAAACGGCTAAGTACAGGGATAGAGGCTCACCATCAGCTGGCTTCATTAGAAGTGGTGCTAAGAATAAGTATTCCTTCAGGGATACCAATGCCCTTTCTTGCTTTTCTCCCCATTCGAACTTTTGATTCTTCCTTAGGATATCATAGAAGTCTTTACACTTCTCTGAAGATCTTGAGATGAATCTGTTGAGAGCAGCTATTCTTCCGGTCAATCTTTGGATATCTTTGACATTTCTTGGTGATTTGATATCCAGGATAGCCTTGATCTGCTCTGGGCTTGCTTCTATTCCTCTTTTTGTGACCATGTATCCCAGGAATTTTCCTGCTTTGACATCAAAGTGACACTTGGCTGGATTCAATTTCATGTTGTATTCATCCAGGATATCAAATGTTGTTGCCAAGTCTTTGAGATGATCCTCAGCCTTCTTCGACTTTACCATCATGTCATCTATGTAGACTTCCATCGTGTCCCCCAGTTGGTCTTTGAACATCATGTTGACGAGCCTTTGGTAGGTTGCACCTGCATTTTTAAGTCCAAAAGGCATTGCAGTATAACAGTATATACCTGTGGGAGTCATGAAGGCCGTGTCTTCTTGATCTGAAGGCTCCATTTGAATCTGTTGAAATCCTGAGGATGTGTCCATCAATGTTAGCAGAGCATGGCCAGCAGTTGCATCCACCATTGAGTCAATGTGCGGGAGTGGGAATGGGTCTTTTGGACAGGCCTTATTCAGGTCTGTGAAGTCCACACACACTCTCCATTTTCTATTTTTCTTTTGGACAACAACTAGATTAGCCAACCATCTAGGATATTGGACTTCTCTTATCATCTTGGTTTTAAGCAGCTTCTGCACCTCTTCTTGTATGATAGCGTTTCTCTCAGGAGCAAACTTCCATCGCTTTTGATGTACTTGCCTGAAAGATTGGTCTATACCAAGTTTATGAGTGATTATAGATTTAGATATACCTGTGATATCGTCATGTTTCCAGGCGAAGGTAGAAGCTCTTTTCTTTAGAAAGGATATCAATTCCATCTCAATATCCTCAGGAATACTTGATCCTAACAATACTTTGACTTCAGTATCTTGAGGATCCAAAGATACTTCCTTTACATCCTGCTCTCTTGCTTGTAGGACCTTCCCTGGTTGTTGTTGTAATTGCTATGCTTGAGTAGGCTTTGTAGTCCACTTCATTGATGAAGCATAACATTCCTTGGCATCTTGCTGATCACTTTCAATTTTGATGACTCCCTAGGGACTTGGGAGTTTCACACACCGATGGTAGGTCGAGGGTACTGCCTTCATGCTGTGGATCCAGGGCCAGCCTAAAATCACATTACAACAAGATAAAGAGTCAATAACGCAAAACTTTTGTAGGGAGTTAGTTCCCTCAATATATATTAGAAGTTTTATTTCTCCCAAGGTGTTCTTGGTTTTGCCACTGAATCCCACAAGAACTGACGATTTCGGGATAATCTCTGTTTCTGGGATATCCATTTTCTTCAATGCATCCATTTGGATAATGCTATACAATCGTCTGTCCGATGGCCAAAGTCTTCATGGAATGCATACCATCTTGACTTATCTTTTTTTGATCCAGGCTTCTCATTCTTCTTAGGCCATCTGGCCTTGTCACCTAAATCCTGCATGGCACAAATTACACCATCAATATCAAGGTTAAAGCAATATTCGGATATTTTAGGATATTATTCGTCGTCGTCGTCTCCTTACACAGCGTTGATCTTAGGATTATCCTGCTTGGAATAAGGCTTTGGCCTAAAGAACTTTTGGGGAGAGTCTGATTTCCTGTTGGTAGACTTGTACTTTGGGATAACCAAACCTCCACGAGCCTTGTTATCATCTTCCAGCCGAATGTATCTTAACACCCTGTTTCTGACTTCATCAAGATTCCTGCATGGAGTCATGACGAGGTCGTCGTAGAAAGGAGAATCATTCCTAAGTCCCATCTTGAAGGCTTCAACAGCAGCTGCCATATCAAGGTTGGGGATTTCCAAAGCTTCCCTGCTAAATCAGATTATGTAATCCCTTAGGGATTCATTGTTATGCTGAACAACTCTATATAAATCACCTGTCATTTTCTCAAAAGATCTACTACAAGAAAATTGATTATTAAACAAGTTTATTAAATGAGCAAAGGAAGTGATAGTATTGGAAGGAATACTTAATAACCATTTGAGGGCCGACCTTGTTAGTGTTGAACCAAACCCTTTACATAGACAGGCTTCTTTGATTTCAACGGGGATAGGGTTGACCTCCATCTTTTCTCTGTATTGAGCTACATGCTCCCAGGATCCGTAGTGGTGTCGTAAAGTTTCATGTTGGGCATCTGGAATTTCCTGGGGATCTCCACGTCGCATATGGGCCAAGTGAACCTAGAAAGTTTGTGACTGCCCGCCGGAACTTCAGCTATGGGACGGATTATCACGGGGATACTGGAAATCATATCTTTCATCTTCTGTAATTCCCTGGCTATATCGGGGGATATCCCCTTGTCTTGCACAGTTCCACGGTTAGCGTATAAATTAGAATTAAGTAAACTGTTACCAAGATCTTCGTTAGGTCTCTGATATATTGAGCTTGGGTGGTTAATTCCTCCATTGATGGTATCCCCAAGATAAGGCGGTTCCTGCATAGGGATGTCATCTCCAACATGCACTTCCGAGGATATCATAGGGGATCCTGATGAGAATATGCCGGCCGGCACGGTTGGACGAGGCCGCATGTTGATGGAACCTGGCCTCGTTGGTCCGGGTAACTCCGAGGATACCGAAGGAAAAGATCCCCAGTATCTTGATTGCTGCTGCGATGGAATCCTTGGTGATTGTGTCCCCAAGGATCCGGGATTCTGAAGGATAGAAGATCCTAGAGAATCAAAATCAAGGACCCTAGGCATGATTGGAGTGGCCTCCTGCCCTGGTTTCTTTATTATTCCTTCAATATCCTTGAATAACCTTGAGTTGGTCTTCTCTTGCTGCTCCATGTGCGTTTTAACCTGTTTTATCAAAGCAAAAATATCGTTGTTAGATATAACCGGGTCTACCCGTGTAGAGGATCCCGCGAATGGTGGAAGTTCTCCTTTGGGCTGAGTATTTTTCTTCGGTAGTGGTGCAGGTCCTGGGTTGACACTTGAAGCAGTAGTGACCATCGGAGCAAAGATTGAATTGGTTTTTGGTTGTGAGGCCATTGTAAAGAGAATGAAGGTGAATGAAATAAATGGATTTAATGGATTAAAGCACCATTAGCCCCACGGTGGGCGCCAAATTGTTTTGGTCAAAAATTGACAATGGTAATTTCGTAACCAAATTAGTAATCGGGATTAGGTGCTGTATGAAATGAACGTAAAAGTACTTGAACATTTGTTGCGAGGAAAAAACCCGTTATCCTTAGGATAACAAGCAAAAAACCCCAGGCGGTGAAAACTATCACCACCGGTTTATTAATAACAAAGGCGATTACAATTGTGGAGCTCAAACTTGATCGTGATTACAAAGGATGCGAGTACTAGTAAGTTCTCGAGTGCTAGAGTCTGTGTTTTATGATCCGTATTGAGCTCTATTTATACAAAAATAAAACTAACTAGAATTCCTATATTTAAGGGAACTACGGAATTATTCCAATTAGCCGTTAGCCCTTCAATCAACACGTTTCCTTTCTTGTCACGCTTTATTAACTGAAAGTGCGAGTCATTGGTAGATCACAATAACAATATTTGACCTGGTAAACATATAAAGAAGAAAAATCGTGTTATATATATAATGTAATTAGGATACCGGTTACCTCTGAGGAAACCGCATCCCAAATCGGCTCTGAATAATGTTTGCTGAGGATACTGAAAATCCGTGCCCTAACAATATCAATCGAGTTGACCTCCCATGAGCTTTCCATGGCAATTTGAATGGCCCAACTAAATAAAACAACATAAGTTTGTGAATTGGCCTCCCATGAGCGTTCCATGGCAATTTGTTGGCCCAATTCAAATAAGGAGTAATAAACAATTGAGTTGTTCAGCCTATGAGTGTGTACATGGCATTTAACTGACCCAACTAATTAACGAATTATCGAATCAATGGAGTTGTTCGGACCATGAGCGTTACATGGCATTTAACCGACCCAACTAAATATCGAATCAACGAATCAAATATAAGTAGTTGGTGTATCTCGGGAACCACCCCGAACGACACGTTCCAACCAAAAATCAAATCGAAAATGATTTAAGAAATGAATAGTTTGAGTGCCCATGGATTTCCATGGATTTTTCACCCAACTACGCATTTAAAATAGTTTAAAACACAATTTGGAAGTATAACCGTTTAGCCGGTTATGTTTACCACGTAACCGTTTAGCCGATTACGGGTACTACTTGAAGTTATGTGGTTGTACGAGATTTGTCTTACTCCTACCTACACTTCAAGGTGAAAGATCGAAACAAAACATGGGAATTCTTAAGGAATTTCCCCCAATAAAATATAATCTACCAAAAGTTAAGAGGTTTTAAAAATATTTTGAAAGTTGAGGCATAACCTCGGAATTTGTGTGTGTATGTAACAAATAAACAAGATAAATACAATTTAAATAATTAATCTAAGCAAGCTGTAAACAATTTATTAAATAGCACATAAGGCAGTTTAGATAAGCACGTATAGGGTTCCCAACATATTTCTAGGACAATTTCTAACGATCTATCTTATAACCTTCGGCTCTGATACCAATCTGTCACACCTCAACCTAAGGCGGAAATGCCGGGGCGTGATCCAATTGCTCACAGCTCGAAGATACTATCATAAATGTAAATGACAATATCTAATTAATTATTTACAAATATTACACGCAATATCCAAATATACAAAACAATTCAAATATACAAATATGAGTTCATATAACGATTATCTTGATTATATCCTAAGGTCTTGTCTACGTTTCCAACTTCAATCTTCAGGCAACCTGCATATGCGTAGGAAATGGAGTTTTTGTCAACAAATATGTTGAATGAGATGATCACCAATTTGACACAACATTAAATAATAGCACACACACACACACACACATATATATATATATACACACACACACACACATATATATAGTTGATAAATGATAAATGCGCAAACCAACCATGTGATAATAATCAATCGAATCATAACAATCATGCATATAACCAAATTGTGTGTGCCAATGAAATCGTTACCAAGCGAATCGGGCATTGATTACAATGACTAAGGTTGTCGTTTTACCTTTTCCAAGCGAATCGGGCTCCGGTTACTAAGATGAGTGTATGATCATATTAATGAGAACCCTCTACAATGGGATATGTTGGACCTCTCCGAAACGTTATCAAGTAAACAATTAAACATGTAGCAATTAGCAAATAACATTCAACTGATATTCACACAATGATTATATTTGCGATTTTGTGTATATATATAGATAGAAAATATGAATAAGTACACATATGTCCCCAAAACGTTTGAAAATAGTGTATAAAAAGGGGAATGATCAAACTCACCTTAGATGGAAGGCAAGTGATTAATAAATTCGACAAACGAACTAATGATTTAAGCGAGTCGTCCAATATGCATCCAACGAGATTAATGATCAGAATCTGAAACTTTGTGATATGAAACTATAAATAAAAATGAACTTACTGTCGCTGGAATCAATCCAAACGGATGAGTAGAACTCTAGTTATGTTGATTTTAATGTTTAAACAAGTCGAGTCTGACCAGAATCCAAACTTCGAGTCGGGAGTCGGGTTTTGGGAAGAACCCTTAAAATTTAATTACGAGAAGAAAAGTCTTCTGGACCGAACGTTGAATCCGACCAGAAGCATGAGAAAACGAGAAGTCAAAGTTGTTGACTATTTTACCCTTTATCGGGTTTTAAAGCAATTGACCAGTCAATACCCTTCAATCTCAGAAATTGATTGAAGGTTATTGACTAGGGAATATGTATGAATAATTTTTCAGTTTACAACTTACCCGGAAAGTGAAAGGATCAAGAGATATAACGAGTCAAAGATCGACGTATAAGCAAAGTCAAACGTCAAGGCTTGTGTCTTTAACGAATATGCAAAACCGAAGGGTTTGAGAATGAGCAGAGGTAGGTGACAGCTGGAGGAGATGTAGTAGGGTTAGGTTAAGGTTTACAGCAGGGAATTATGATGTGTTTATATAAGAATAGCTAAAACGAACCAAATATGGGCTTTTTGGCCCGTTTAAGCAAGTATATGCGATTTAAGGAAAGAATCTTCGATTTATTCACAAAGATCTGATCTTTGACAAGGGAAAACGAATTAGAAGTGGTATTTTAGTTGTATGATGTTTACTTGGACCTTAATTCACTCTAACATGCCTAAAATAAACGATTTTATACCTTAACGAACTAAGGCTTAAACGATATGTGCAGGTACCCCGTCGCGCTGCGCGGCCACCTAAGGTGGTCCCGTCGCGCAGCGCCCCGGGCTACAATGGGGAAAGTTTCATTTTTTTTTTTGCATTTTTATGCCTGTAGTTTGATATTTGGTCCATTATTGAACTTTTTATGTTTTAAATAAGGATTTAGACATTATATAAAGTATGAGTGGTATAAATTGAACATTAGAAACTTAAATATATTATTTTTGTTTAATAATGAAAATCTAAATTATTCCCGGTCGGTTTAAACGTAAACGAAAAATCCGAGATGTTACAGTTAACAAAAAAATCACAAAATTTCGAAAGCCAGATGCCATATGACGTGATTGACGTCCAACCGGCAACGGCTGCGGTGGGATGATATGATGGTGTGACCCGCTGCAATAGTTATACTAAGTTTTTATGTACTGGCTAGTATGTCTTATTTCAAAAAGATTCAACATCTATATTCAAAAAATTATTTATTTAATAGGTGATGAAAAAAAAAATTTTTTTTAAAACGGAGCCAATATTCACAGCTTGGTTTGGGAATTCGAAAACAAGCCGAGTTTGAGCTGACCTTGGCTCGGCTCGGTTTAGAACCGTTTGGACCACCCTCTGCTTTTTGATACATGGAACCACTTTAATGAAAAGGGATTGTAAATTTGTTTTTAGAAAAAATCAAGGCTCGGGATTATAAGTTTGTATGTACTGGCTAGTATGTCTTATTTCAAAAAGATTCAAAATCTATATTCAAAAAATTATTTATTTAATAGGTGATAAAAAAATATATTTTTTTTAAAACGGAGCCAATATTCACAACTTGGTTTGGGAATTCGAAAACAAGCCGAGTTTGAATTGACCTTGGCTCGGCTCGGTTTAGAACCGTTTGGACCACCCTCTGCTTTTTCATACATGGAACCACTTTAATGAAAAGGGATTGTAAATTTGTTTTTAGAAAAAATCAAGGCTCGGGATTGTAAGTTTGTATATACTGGCTAGTATGTCTTATTTCAAAAAGATTCATCTATATTCAAAAAATTATTTATTAAATAGGTGATAAAAAAATATATATTTTTTTTAAACAGAGCCAATATTCACAGCTTGGTTTGGGAATTCAAAAACAAGCCGAGTTTGAGCTAACCTTGGCTCGGCTCGGTTTAGAACCGTTTGGACCACCCTCTACCTTTTTCATACATGGAACCACTTTAATGAAAAGGGATTGTAAATTTGTTTTTAGAAAAAATTAAGGTGAAGTTACAATAGTGGAACACAAAATAATGAAATATATTCATGTAAAAACTCAACATGAAATCTACTTTTTATGAACAATTAATTTTTTTCATCTTATTTTATTCTAATGTTTCAAGTGATACTGGAACCAATAATTATTTAGTAAGAGCATACACATTTACCACTAAACCAAGCTAGTATTTGCATGAAATCTACCGCTATATACTTAATTTTCACCTGAAATACTCATAAATATCAACAAAATTAAGTATTTATTATCTCACAATATCTAAAAAAAATACACTTGGAATCCGCTAGTACCACCTTTCCATTTTCTCTTTGCATGTCTAGCTATCTATAAACATATGTTAACTTACTAACTTGCCAATATTCTTTTCTACACCTATGTCAATTTCTACACTTTGTACAAACATCTCTTAACACGATTCGGCTACAAGATGAGTAGCTTTCCTTATTTCGGTAACAATTTCGAAAACTCCCCTTCGAACTTGTTAGTCTCCCTTAATTGATGAGTTTTTTTAATGTCAGTTTGTCGTTGTATGATTTGCTTAACGTCAGCAGCAGCCCACCCAATAGGCTCCTTACAAATATAGGCCTTAAAATTTTGAATCTCAAAATTTATAGTTTTTTTTATTTATTTTGCATTGGTTTTTCTTTTGTTCTCCAATTAGCCTGTTCATCTATGAAGTGTCCACTAGTACTATATATCTGATATGAAAGAAAACTGGCTATAAAGGTTATATATAATCCGATGCGCAATATGGTTTGTCGGGTCAGGTTGAACCTACGTGTAAAACCCTAAAGGTATTCACGTTCCCGAAAATGCATGGTTAAAAGATGAGGAGCAGCTTGAGAGCAACACATCATTAAAAATTGGTAGTCTTTTATTAAAGTAATTATAGATATAGATAAAGGATATGTTGAAACCCAACTATCTTTGACTCTACCCTGTTTTTTTATTTGTTTGTTTAGAGTTAACCTTGTTTACTTGTAACCTTAATGCCTAGTTCTTCGCTATGATTATGTTTTATTTGTTAAGTGTTAACCTTGCTACTCATAACTTTAATACCTAGTTCTGTTGTATAATTTGCGTACCTGGATAATGAATTCGGTCAATGATGCAAACATGTAATCTTGATTTCAATCTTGGTTTCTTGAATAATTGCCTGGATTAATCTCTGAATCGTGAATCACTTTCAGATAAAACCTATTTGCGGGTTACACGCAATGATTTATCGGATAAGACAGAGATTTCTGTTGATGGAATTGGATTTTGATTGTTCTTGATGAAGATCCAAAGAGAACCAGTAACCGTCGTCCTCTCTTCTATATATTCGATTGAGATAAATATGGCTATGAAAATCATCGGTTTATTAAAACCAATTACATGAGCCCAAGCAATAATCAATTACAAGCCCATTTAACTTTACATTTAAGTCCAAGTAAATAATTACTTAAGCCCAAATAACATTAGTATTAAATTGAGTCCGCACTTACACGTCACCTAACTCGTTTAATCTCTAATGTTATTTCTTCAATCGACAAGTTATCTAATAGCACTAAAATAACCAATAAGTTCTTCACTATGATTATGTTTTTGTTAAAAGCTTATCATGCTTCATAATTTTTGGTAAAAACACTTGTTTTTATCTCGTCAGTCTGAAGTTTATGATGTTGAAAGTGTGTTTATTTTCAAAGAAAGATAGACTTAAAGAACTTTATTTAACCGTAATAAAACATTGCTTTTAAAACTTATAGGTCTGTTAATACTTTGCTAATCAACAAAATCGTACAAATCATGGCTTGTGCTGGATAAATGGTCTTCAACATGCTATAGTTTTGTTTTTTGTTTTTTTTTATCAAGCTATGTCACATACTGTTTCTCAATAATATTCATTTTTTTTAATCAAAGATAATGTTCACTAAAAGCATCCAATCAATTTACAATGAAGTGGCAGGTAAGCAGGCAACAAGCTGTGCCGCAATCACTTTCAATAAAAAACGACAGAAAAAAATGGTTTCATTGTAAAATGAAAGACTACATTTAGAGATTAAAACCTTTCATTATTGGCACGAAATATCTACTTACAATTCAAATGACAAATACTTTTATGAGAATACAAGATTAACCATTTCAATAAGTTATAATGATATATTATATAATTTATAACTCTTAAAATAATAAAGTGATAACTAGCCCATAAGTATTTAACTGGTATCTTCAATAAAAATGTTGTGACATCCGACTCCTCGTACCACCAATATTGTTCGTTTTGCTTAAGAAGACCTCGCAGATTTGTTTTTCGTTGTCTAGGTGGAAACTTCCTAGCAGGTCACCCATCCTGATATTACTCTCACATGAGCACGCTTAACCAAGGAATTCTCCTATCGTCCAACAGCATTAAGCTCAAAACCGCATTATGATTTAAGAGGCGGGGTGTTTACTTATGAACCAAGAATCTCTCATGTTCACGGCAGATGTGGGATTCGCTTAAGGTGTTACATATATGAAACTTTCGTCTAATAAGTACTAAAAGTCCAACATGATACATTATTTAAAACCGAACACGAAGCTTGGTTTTTGGACCGTTTATAAACTAGGGTTAAACAAAGGCAATCGAATAAGGGACCCGGTAAAAATTTACATAAAGTTTCAGGCTTTATGAATTATTGATGGTTTGGTATTGGTCAGACATTCCATATCAATCTATATATAACCGAACCAATGTGTCAGGTTTTGGTTATTAACCAAAAAGCGAACCGACCATGGTTTACACAAACCACCATATAACCAAGCCAACCAGGTCCCTAAAACCAAATTTCAATTTTGATTTGGTAAAAGCCAAAGCCTACCCATGCACATTTATCTTTCAACGCGACCTTAGACCAAAATTGACTAGAGCAATACACAGAAAATGAAATGCATCTATGGTTAATACTCAAATGATACATGGTAATTCACACGATATGATTATTAAGGTAAACTATATTTTATTTTATCATTAAATTATTGATAAGTGAAATACAAAACTAAATTAGAATATTTTGAATGACAATATTAACATGTAAATTAGAAAATGGAATGAATATGTAAGAAGTAAGAACAAAGGTGTTGTAACTTCTGGGCTCTGGCTATCTAGGCCCGGCCCATCAGTTTATTAATAGGGTGAAATAGTGAAAATATTCTTTATTCTTTACTTTTGGGCTAACAGACCAACTTATTCTATCATCATGTTTCATCTAGTTATTTTTTGATATGATCAATTTAGCAATTTTATATAATTTAATTGTGATGAATGAAATAAGAAGTAAATAGAACAGAAAGAGAAAAGGCCAATGCCTATAATTTTTAAAAGCAAATTCAAAACCATAACAAGAAATTTTATATCTTGAATAGAACCCAAAAAGAAAAAGAAAAAAAAAAGAATCGAGGGAATATCACTCATAACTTGAAACACAATAGATTAGCAATATAACAAAAATGTTCCTTTTAAGTTTTGAAATATTTCAATCAAGGGAAAAACCTATTACTGGCTTTCCTTCCAGCTTCTATTGAACAAGTATCTCACACTAGAAAAGGATATTTTCAACCTAACAAGGCTAACATCACATCATTTTAAGCATGTGTTATATCCAATGAAAACTCTTTTGGAATATCCAACATTGTTTTGATGATCCAACATCATCCCTAATTTTCAATACTTCCGATTCTACATCATCATGTTGATTAGCAAACAAAATATCAGCTATAGATACGCGGTTCTGGCACAAATTACTCATAGATATAGACCTTCTGACCTCTCTTTCATCTTCCTCTTCTCTAATATCAATTATTTCATCTTGTCTTCCCAAGTCACTAGGAACCCTCCTTGACACAACCACATTGGGTCGAGGAGGAGGTGGTGGTGGTGGCGGCGGAGGTGGAGGTAGCATATGTAGCATGTCATTGTCACAGCCTACGTTAGCTCTACACAATGGACAATTTGAATTATTTTTAAGCCAAGTATCAATGCAATAAACATGAAAGGCATGACTACATTTTGGCAAAACTCTAAGCTTCTCATCTTCTTGAAATTCTCCTAAACAAACCGGACAATCCGTACCCGAAATCAAGCTACCACATTTCTGGTACTTGCAAACCATAATCGAATCAATTGTAATCTCATCCAAACCGTTATCTTGAACATGCCAAGGCCCGAGATAAAAAGGTTCGTCATCCATGTTTAAATCATCATCATCCATTTCCAAATCCGGGGTTTCTTGATTCTGAAACCCTCTTTGCCTAAAAGATTCAGACGAATCATTATTTACGCTACACAATCTAGAGATTATAACATAGTAACTAACCAAAAGGCACGCGCTCCCTAAAACACCAATGATCGTGATCACAAGAGGCGAGAGCACAGTACCACCACCTGAATCACCATCAGAAAGCCCTATAGGTGGTGGAGGAGATGCTAAAGCGGCAAAGTTACACCATTGGGGACAATATAAGCTGCAAATATTTTGAGAACAATCTTGATTGCTAACATAAGGGACCCATGTTGTTGGACTATCTAAAGAACCCATATTTGACAAACTTGGAATCAACAAATACGTGTTTACAAGTAAACCCTAATTAGGAGAATACCATGCAAACGAATTAAATAACTTCATGAAACTTTGGACTCCTTCAACTATGGAGAAATAAAGCATAACATAAGTGATCAAAATCTTGATCATAAGTTAGATTGGAGTCTCACTTCTGCCATTTAAAAAACAAAAGAAAAGAGAGAAGAAAATATTGAAATATCAATGAAGACATGCTTGGATGGAAAGTAGATTAAAGCAAATAAGCATGTGCTTTTGATGTGGGGATATATGGAGGTGACTTTTTCCCTTCAAGTTAATTCTCTTTTCCTTTTCTTGTAGTTCTTTTTGTCTAACATTTTATAATCTTAAAACAAAATAAATGTTGATATGTTGATTAAAGTTGGTGTTTTTGTGAGTCATGTTGGTGGGGTATCTATCAAAGCAAGTTGTTACTTTCATTTGTTAAATAGAACTTTGCTACAGAAATTGTGATTAGGGCATATTTGTTATAAATAATTTAATGAATGATAACTTGTTACTTAGGAAAAAAAATACGATTAGAATAACCTAAAGCCCTGGATTCCGAATTTCATGTTGTTTTAAATCCCTAATAATTAATCCAATTGCGTGTCCATAGTATCTCTATTTATTTTAGTTTATTTAACATGATTAAAATAACTAATATGATCTAAAAAGTTATACTTTTTTCTTTTTTTTTTTCTGCAGCAAATCAAACGCTTTAACTCTACTTCTAATTCACATATTTTTTGATTAACTATCTAACTTTAACCCTTACTGTTTGAAAAGGACAAACGATTATGCAACACCTCAGTAATGACACATTTGATCTGAAAAGTTGTCTAGACTATGTTCCAAGAACACTAAGGATGACATTTTAGGGGGTGTTTGAGATTTCTTATTCTACCTCGTTATAACTTTTCATTAAGTTAATAAGTTACAAAAGTGTAACTTATTAACTTTTCTCTGTCACATTAAAAGCAATCCCGAACACCTTATTCTTTTTCGAAAAGTTAAGTTATAAGTTATTGAAAATAAGCAAGCCCAAACACCCCCTTAATCCGCTTTCTTACACCATACATGAAGAGGTATGTACCCGCCTCAACACCAAGCGAGGCGGGTCAACCCACAAGATATAGACAACAGGCTTGAAATCAAGACATTACGAAGGCACAAAGCCAAAACCTATGCGCATGGCGCATATCACATATGCACAGGCATCATATGCCCAGGCACCACACATGCTCAGGCATCATATGCCCAGGCACCACAGATGCTCAGGCATCACATATGCTCGCGCATCACATATGCTCACGCATATCACATATGCGCGTGGCGCATCCGCGCGTGGCGCATACCACATGCTCGTGCATATCACATCTGCGCATGAAACATCTGCGCGTGAGAATAAAGAGAAGACCTCGCGCATCCTCAGGATAGGCGCGTATCACACATGCACATAATCAACCTCATCCTTATCCAAATCAGGATTAGGGCAACCTTGATTGTGCACGTCAGACAACCTTCCAGAAGGTATCTTTTTAAGGAATAAGAATATGCTGATGTTGACAGCTGCCAAATGAAAGGTAGACAACTCAGCATGACACATGTGCTACCACGTGATTACAACCAATGAGAAAGCACCAGGTGTCCCAGAGGACACGTGGCGCAGAGCAATTGGAGGAGGCCAACAAGGCTGAGCTCAATCAGTGGAAACCCTAGCACTATAAATACAGCATCATCATATCACATTCAATCATATTCAATTACATTCAATCACAGACAGTTACATCCAGTAACACAATCACACAGAGTATTCAGCTATTAAGCAATACTCTCCAGATTTCCTTACTCTGATATTATTATCTTCTCCCACAAATACTTATTCTCACACCGGAGGGTTACCCCAAAGAAGACCCCTCTGTCCCTTTCTGAGGGGTAAGTTGACGGTGCTGTTCATTTTGTAGGTGGAAGAACCCAGATCCAAGAGAAACCATCGGTGAAATAGTATAATCACACCCGAGGAAAGTAGATCGTCTACCAGTGAGTCGATCCACGTTTCTTCAATACACAATGGTTAATGCCCCTTAAGGGTATTTTTTGTCACATCATCGTCACTTTTTAGCCAAAAATATGTGTAATTGTTATTGCTTATTCAATCATTACTATTTCAAGTCATATGGCTTTAGTGTAGAAACACTTATGCCCCTATACTGCTCAAAGGGTGTAGGTGCTTTATTCGTCCCAGTAATACCCTTATAATGCTTCATTACGGATGATTATGCTAAGGTAATAAAGTAATAAAACCTTGTCAAGCTATGCTTCTTGACTCTATTTTGGAAAAATAAAGATAGTTAACATAAAAAAAAAGAGTACATTACCAAAAATAGAAGTGAAGAAAGGTTAGCCTAATAAATTAAGTACCATTTGCAAGAAGAAAATCTCTAAACAATATACATTAGCAAAAAAGAGAAGTAAACAATTTTTTAAAAATGATATGAGACAGCAAAATTAACAAATTGTCTCATTTAATGAAATAAGATAACATGTTAGAATTGTATGAAAAAAATAAGTAAAAATAAAATAAAATAACTCAATACTTTATTGATGTAATAAATTCATATTACCATGCAACTTTTTGGCTTATGGGCATTTTACCATACAAAATTCATATTTTTTTAATATTAAATATTATATATGAAGGTTATAAATGTAATAAATTTTATACCAAATCATACGAAAGTTTAAGGAGCTACCAAATAATATTGTGTGAAATTTAAAACCACCCGGCTAATCTTATAAGCCCATGTGTAGTGGGACGCGTTTTTACCCAATTAGCCCCCAAAGCGTTGGGAACACCGCCCCTCGGGGCGCTTTAGCGGGGGGGGGGGGGGGGGGGGGGGGGCGCTTCCTACACAACGCCAAGTTGGGGTGGGGTGGGGGGGGATGGTGGAATGTGATTGATGGGTTTGTTTTTTGTTTATTTTGATAATAATAATAATAATAATAGGGTAATGATTTGAAATGGCTTCATCCACTACACCCATTTTAACCAAAAAAAAACCCTATGTTAATGTGGCGTCACATATCGCACAACGCCCACAAAGAGGCTCCATCCATTACACGTGGTCTAAGAACCTGAACCTGTATATGTTCATTAACATTGTTAGATTAGAATACATACATCCTAGCTAGTTAGGAATCTCCTTTTGGAAATTTTGAACTATTTTATTTTATTGAATCCGATACCGTTTGACAAATCTATATATGGTTAGATAAGAAAAAGAAAAACACACATTTTTAATATCAAAAAGAATAATTCTTTCATTAAGGAGAGACATAAGATTTTCTAGGCTTATGATTAACAGAATTACCAGAGATAAAAACATCAATTAGTAAGCAAACGCAAAGCTCACTATGAGCGTTTAAGTTTTCAAAGGTTGTGGGTTTTTCTTTTTTTTTTTTAAGATATGATTTACGAGTAATTTAGAGAGTGAGTTAGCATCAAATTTCAGTTAAACAAAAAAAAAATCATAACAATTTCCCTTTTAATAATGACTTTGTATAATCATATAACCCCAGCCCAAATTATTAAAGTGAGATAACCACAAACTTCAATTTAAAAAGACGAAGGTTTTAGGTTCAAGTCTTGCATGTGACAAAAAAATATGGGGTTTCAGGTTGAGTCAGGAAGTTTTCTCATATATGATAGGTTTCCTTTGGAGGATGGAATGAAGATGATCGAGTAGGTAAGTGGATCGTCAATAATCCAAAGAATGTTAAAAAGAAGTTAAATAGTTGACTCTTATTGCTTAGTGCTTACAGTATTTTGTTTTGGGGTTGAATTTATTTTCAAATTGAATCATAATGGAAGTTTTCAAATTGAATTTATTTTCAACAAACCGGACAATCCGTACCCGAAATCAAGCTACCACATTTCTGGTACTTGCAAACCATAATCGAATCAATTGTAATCTCATCCAAACCGTTATCTTGAACATGCCAAGGCCCGAGATAAAAAGGTTCGTCATCCATGTTTAAATCATCATCATCCATTTCCAAATCCGGGGTTTCTTGATTCTGAAACCCTCTTTGCCTAAAAGATTCAGACGAATCATTATTTACGCTACACAATCTAGAGATTATAACATAGTAACTAACCAAAAGGCACGCGCTCCCTAAAACACCAATGATCGTGATCACAAGAGGCGAGAGCACAGTACCACCACCTGAATCACCATCAGAAAGCCCTATAGGTGGTGGAGGAGATGCTAAAGCGGCAAAGTTACACCATTGGGGACAATATAAGCTGCAAATATTTTGAGAACAATCTTGATTGCTAACATAAGGGACCCATGTTGTTGGACTATCTAAAGAACCCATATTTGACAAACTTGGAATCAACAAATACGTGTTTACAAGTAAACCCTAATTAGGAGAATACCATGCAAACGAATTAAATAACTTCATGAAACTTTGGACTCCTTCAACTATGGAGAAATAAAGCATAACATAAGTGATCAAAATCTTGATCATAAGTTAGATTGGAGTCTCACTTCTGCCATTTAAAAACAAAAGAAAAGAGAGAAGAAAATATTGAAATATCAATGAAGACATGCTTGGATGGAAAGTAGATTAAAGCAAATAAGCATGTGCTTTTGATGTGGGGATATATGGAGGTGACTTTTTCCCTTCAAGTTAATTCTCTTTTCCTTTTCTTGTAGTTCTTTTTGTCTAACATTTTATAATCTTAAAACAAAATAAATGTTGATATGTTGATTAAAGTTGGTGTTTTTGTGAGTCATGTTGGTGGGGTATCTATCAAAGCAAGTTGTTACTTTCATTTGTTAAATAGAACTTTGCTACAGAAATTGTGATTAGGGCATATATGTTATAAATAATTTAATGAATGATAACTTGTTACTTAGGAAAAAAAATACGATTAGAATAACCTAAAGCCCTGGATTCCGAATTTCATGTTGTTTTAAATCCCTAATAATTAATCCAATTGCGTGTCCATAGTATCTCTATTTATTTTAGTTTATTTAACATGATTAAAATAACTAATATGATCTAAAAAGTTATACTTTTTTCTTTTTTTTTTCTGCAGCAAATCAAACGCTTTAACTCTACTTCTAATTCACATATTTTTTGATTAACTATCTAACTTTAACCCTTACTGTTTGAAAAGGACAAACGATTATGCAACACCTCAGTAATGACACATTTGATCTGAAAAGTTGTCTAGACTATGTTCCAAGAACACTAAGGATGACATTTTAGGGGGTGTTTGAGATTTATTATTCTACCTCGTTATAACTTTTCATTAAGTTAATAAGTTACAAAAGTGTAACTTATTAACTTTTCTCTGTCACATTAAAAGCAATCCCAAACACCTTATTCTTTTTTGAAAAGTTAAGTTATAAGTTATTGAAAATAAGCAAGCCCAAACACCCCCTTAATCCGCTTTCTTACACCAAACACAATGGTTAATGCCCCTTAAGGGTATTTTTTGTCACATCATCGTCACTTTTTAGCCAAAAATATGTGTAATTGTTATTGCTTATTCAATCATTACTATTTCAAGTCATATGGCTTTAGTGTAGAAACACTTATGCCCCTATACTGCTCAAAGGGTGTAGGTGCTTTATTCGTCCCAGTAATACCCTTATAATGCTTCATTACAGATGATTATGCTAAGGTAATAACGTAATAAAACCTTGTCAAGCTATGCTTCTTGACTCTATTTTGGAAAAAATAAAGATAGTTAACATAAAAAAAAGAGTACATTACCAAAAATAGAAGTGAAGAAAGGTTAGCCTAATAAATTAAGTACCATTTGCAAGAAGAAAATCTCCTAAACAATATACATTAGCAAAAAAGAGAAGTAAACAATTTTTAAAAATGATATGAGACAGCAAAATTAACAAATTGTCTCATTTAATGAAATAAGATAACATGTTAGAATTGTATGAAAAAAATAAGTAAAAATAAAATAAAATAACTCAATACTTTATTGATGTAATAAATTCATATTACCATGCAACTTTTTGGCTTATGGGCATTTTACCATACAAAATTCATATTTTTTTAATATTAAATATTATATATGAAGGTTATAAATGTAATAAATTTTATACCAAATCATACGAAAGTTTAAGGAGCTACCAAATAATATTGTGTGAAATTTAAAACCACCCGGCTAATCTTATAAGCCCATGTGTAGTGGGACGCGTTTTTACCCAATTAGCCCCCAAAGCGTTGGGAACACCGCCCCTCGGGGCGCTTTAGGCGGGGGGGGGGGGGGGGGGGGGGGGGGGGGGGGGGGGGGGGGCGCTTCCTACACAACGCCAAGTTGGGGTGGGGTGGGGGGGGATGGTGGAATGTGATTGATGGGTTTGTTTTTTGTTTATTTTGATAATAATAATAGGGTAATGATTTGAAATGGCTTCATCCACTACACCCATTTTAACCAAAAAAAAACCCTATGTTAATGTGGCGTCACATATCGCACAACGCCCACTGAAGAAGCGTGGATCGACTCACTAGTAGACGATCTACTTTCCTCGGGATGTGATTATGCAATTTCACCGATGGTTTCTCTTGGATCTGGGTTCTTCCACCTACAAAATGAACAGCACCGTCAACTTACCCCTCAGAAAGGGACAGAGGGGTCCTCTTTGGGGTAACCCTCCGGTGTGAGAATAAGTATTTGTGGAGAAGATAATAATGTGTGAGAGTAAGGAATTCTCGAGAGTATTGCTTAATAGCTGAATACTCTGTGATTGTATGTTACTGGCTGTAACTGTCTGTTTCAATGTGATTGAATGTGATATGATTGTCAATGAATGTGTATGAATGTGCCTATCAATGTGGAGTTGATGCTGTAATTTATAGTTGTAGGGTTTCCACTGATTGGGCTCAGCCTTGTTGGCCTCCTCCAATTGCTCTGCGCCACGTGTCCTCTGGGACACCTGGTTCTTTCTCATTGGTTGTAATCACGTGGTAGCACATGCGTCATGCTGAGTTGTCCACCTTTCATTTGGCTTCTGTCGACATCAGCATATTCTTATTCCTTAAAAAGATACCTTCTGGAAGGTTGTCTGACGTGCACCATCAAGGTTGCCCTAATCCTGATTTGGATAAAGACGAGGTTGATTATGTGCATGTGTGATATGCGCCAATCCTGAGGATGCGCGAGGTCTTCTCTTTATTCTCATGCGCAGATGTTTCATGCGCAGATGT
>NW_027491599.1:0-19234 GCF_021521415.1 Bidens hawaiensis
TAAAAGTTAATGTAGTGGTATTCTCTTTATAAGCAATGCTGTTGATATCAGATGTGTCTGTTGCATCCCGTGTACGTTTCCGCTGCGGTTACGGGGTGTTACAGAACTTGGTATCAGAGCCATTGGTTATAAAGAATTAGGATGTCTGAAAGAGATACCTAAAATATAACCAGTAGCTCAAGTATTATAGGATCTGAATATCAACTAATAATTTATTGTGACGGGATCTGGATGAACTTGGATGGACAAGTGAGTTATTATGGTCCGGAACATAATAACAGACTTGTCTGCACGGGAGAATTCAGGGGAAGTCACGAGGAACTTTAAATAGGTAAAATTGGCAACATATGTGTAAATATATGATAATATTATTATGTGGTAAAGTTGTATAAATAAGTATGCATTAATTTGATTATGAATTACACTATGGAAAGAACTATATGCTTGTTAACTTGTGTGCAGGTAAAAATGTCAAGCCCGCATAGCTTATCAGTAGAGGAGGATCCGGAGGAGGTTAGCCCCGGAAACTCCGGGAGCTTACACGTGTCTTCCGACTCCGAGCCTAGCGAGGCGAGTCACAGGAGCTCGAGCCAGTCCTCCCCGGCCCAGATCGTCAGATCCCCTACTCCACTCGTACCGCAGGCCACCTCTGTCCCTCCGGGATTTGGTCCTCGCCTTACGGCGCGGATCAGCATTCCGCGTGTCCACCGACCTCTCCCCCACCCCGACCTGCTACTCGTAGGGGTGAGTCCTCCAGCTCTCGTCCCGAGCCTGCGACCCTACCGGTGTGGGGTCTCCCGAGGCAAGAACGGGATGCTGCTGCCTGGCTCCGGACGCTCACCGAGCAAGTAAACGAGCACTCCGCCGCCTTGACGATGGGAGTCCAAAGGAGAATGTACCTGGGCGATTGCATACTGGATCATCAGTATGCAATAGCCCAACTGAAGAGGGAGTGCTCGTACTCCCAATGGATGCTGGACCGGTTGGAGAGTCGGGTTCGGGTTCTGATGGCGGTGTTAGTGGTGCTGGTGGCGATGTTGGTGGGGTTGGTTTACCACCATGTTTAGTTGTTTTGGGTTTGGGGATAGACAGGTACCATTTTTTTGATACTCTGTGTAAGTAGTTAGTGGTGATACTAACACGGAGTGAATCTTGTTTAGTTATGATACAACCACTGGCCCCTAGGGTGGGTCTCTTTTGGGGCATATCTTTATAGATACTTTTGGGTATCATTCAAGCACTGACCCTTTTACGGGTTATGTCGAGATGATACCGACATAGGGCCCTTGTATTAAAACGTAGTTGTGTAATGTTGACTGGAAAGTATGTAAACTGATGTTTGTGTAATATGTATCAATGTTTACTAATGAATGAAATATGTATTGTGTTTTATAATTTGAGATGGTATTGATTATATGTATTTCTTGATGTTGTGTAGAATGGCACCGAAACGATCAACGAAAATATCGGATGTAGATGTGAGCCGTTTGATTGCTCAACAGTTGGAGGCGGCGATACCGGATATAGTATCGCGCATCGCCGCCTGTATTAATAACTCGACCAATCCAACCCCTCCGAGCAATCAAACGCCCATAAATAATGACGGGGAACAAAATGCTAATCCTCCAAGGAATGATAACACTATTCCGAGTAATGACGCACCGCCTAGGGTGGTCGTTACTGACAGCAATGGCCCTATACCTAGGGTAGAGACAAACCGTACTGAACCAATTCGTACATCCAGGGGATGTTCGATCAAGGATTTTATGTTGTGCAAGCCATTAGAGTTTAGCGGGTCTGAAGGACCGAATGGGTTAGTTAAATGGATAGAGAAAATAGAATCAGTGGTGAATATTAGCAACTGTCCCGAGGATTGTGTCGTTAAGTACGCCACTTGTACATTCACCGACCATGCCTTGACATGGTGGAACACCATAGTACAGACTCGAGGTCAGGCGGCGACAAACCGCATGACCTGGACAGAGCTTAAGGCTCTCGTTTTGGAACATTTCTGCCCAAAGAATGAATTGCAGAAACTGGAAAATGAGTTGTGGAACCTGGAAATGCAGGGGGTGGATCATTTGGGATATACAAACCGGTTCAATGAGCTGTCACGATTAGTACCATGGTTGGTCACCCCAGAGGCAAAAAGGGTGGAGCGTTATATTTGGGGACTAACTCCAGTAGTGAGGAGTATAGTTAACGCGGGGGGACACCAGACGTATGAGGGTGCAGTGACACAGGCCGGTATTGTCACGTATGATTTCTTAAGGAGTGGATCACTAAAGGTGACAGGAGAGTCTGCTGGGGAAAGCGAGGTAAGTATGACAATAGGATCCGGGAGAAGCAGCAAGGTAAACGGGCTAGACCCACTGCCCAGAACTACGCTATGACTAGTTCGGGCGGAAGGCAAGAACCGCAGAAGGGAACGTTTCCTAAGTGTGGGAAATGTGGTTACCACCATGGTGGCGTGTGCAAAGAGGTGGTGTGCCACCGGTGCGGCAGGATTGGGCACACAGCACCAAAATGTAGGACAAACCTGAACAACCTAAATCGACAACCGCAACTAATTCGTGCTCAACCATTTAGGACCCAACCAGCCCTGCAGCAAAACCCGCAAGGAAACCAAATGGTGACCACTAGCCGTGCCTGCTACGAATGCGGCAGCACGGATCACTTCAAAAGAAACTGCCCGAAACTGAACCAAGGAGGAAACGGGAAACAACTCACGGGTCAGGCATCGTCGTCCAACCCGGCGAGAAGCCGAGCTTTCGTGATAGGGGCGAGCGAAGCACGCCAGGACCCCAGCGTAGTGACAGGTACATTCCTTGTTTCTGACCATTACGCTTCAGTATTATTTGATACGGGTGCTGATAGAAGTTTTGTCTCCGTTAAATTCCTATTAATAGCAAACATGCCGGTTAGTGAATCCATAGAACCCTATACCGTAGAAGTCGCTAACGGTAAGACCATGATAGTCAATCAAATCGTTCGGAATTGTCCTTTTATTCTAAACGAACAATCCTTTCTGATTGACTTGTTACCGGTAGAACTGGGTAGTTTTGATGTGATAGTGGGAATGGATTGGTTGGCACGTAACAGGGTAGAAATAAACTGTGAAAAGAAAACCGTCAAGATCCGGGTGTCGGATGACGAGGAGGTATTAGTGCAGGGAGAAAAATCTGGCACCATGATACCATTCATATCCCATCTCAAGGTGTTAAAATATATACGTCAGGGGTGTGTGGCGTATCTAGCGAGCCTGACGGCCACTGATTCTGAGGAAAAATGGGTGGACGATATTCCCGTGGTGCGCGAATTCCCACAAGTTTTTCCAGAGGAACTTCCTGGATTACCGCCAACCCGACAGGTCGAATTCAGAATCGATCTGTTACCTCAAGCTGGCCCTGTTGCTAAGGCCCCTTACAGACTTGCACCGTCCGAGATGCAAGAATTATCCAACCAGTTGCAGGAATTGTTGGATAAGGGATTTATTCGTCCCAGCTATTCCCCGTGGGGTGCACCTGTACTATTTGTGAAAAAGAAGGACGGAAGCCTTCGAATGTGCATTGACTACAGGGAATTGAACAAATTAACCATCAAAAATAGGTATCCTCTTCCCCGAATCGATGATTTGTTCGACCAACTACAAGGTGCGAGCTATTTCTCAAAGATTGATCTTAGATCGGGATACCACCAAGTTAAAATTCAGGAGGAGGATATCCCAAAAACCGCGTTTCGGACTCGCTACGGCCACTACGAATTTTTAGTTATGCCTTTTGGACTAACAAATGCGCCAGCGGTGTTCATGGATCTCATGAACCGAGTCTGTAAACCCTATCTTGACAAATTCGTCATCGTGTTTATTGACGATATTTTGATATACTTGAAGAGTAAAGAAGAACACGAGCGACATTTGAGGTTAATTTTGGAACTTTTGGACCAGGAGAAGTTGTATGCAAAATTCTCCAAATGTAACTTCTGGTTACAAGAAGTGCAATTCCTTGGTCACATTATAAATCATCAAGGAATACACGTCGATCCAAGTAAGATTGAAGCAATTAAGAATTGGCAAGCACCTAAATCTCCAAAGGAAATCCGTCAATTCTTAGGCTTAGCTGGGTACTATCGTCGATTTATTGAGAATTTTTCCAGCATTGCCCAACCTTTAACCCTGCTGACCCAAAAGGATCGAAGGTATGATTGGGGTGAAGAGCAGGAAGCGGCGTTTCAAACGCTAAAGCAAAGATTGTGCCAAGCGCCAATCTTAAGTCTCCCCGACGGAGACGATGGATTTGTTGTATATTGTGACGCATCCCGTAAAGGGTTAGGATGCGTGTTGATGCAAAATAAAAAGGTCATAGCCTATGCGTCTCGACAGTTAAAAGTTCATGAGAAAAACTACACTACTCATGACTTGGAACTGGGAGCAGTCATCTTTGCACTTAAAATCTGGAGACACTATCTCTACGGTACAAAGTGCACCATCTTCACTGATCATAAAAGTTTGCAACACATATTCGATCAGAAAGAACTGAATATGAGACAACGAAGGTGGGTCGAGTTACTAAGTGACTATGACTGTGACATTCGATATCACCCCGGCAAGGCTAACGTCGTAGCCGATGCCTTGAGTAGGAAGGATCGGGTTAAACCATTGCGAGTGCGGGCGTTGGGGATGATAGTCCGGTCAAACCTTTCAGATTTGATTCGAGTCGCTCAACGCGAGGCGTTGAAAGAGGACCAATTGGATAAAGAAGGACTTTACAGGAATGAGAAGAATTTCGAACAGCGTGTGGACGAAATTCTCTATTTCAAAAATCGGATTTGGATTCCGACCCTCCATGACCTTCGTGATTTGATCATGGATGAAGCGCATAAATCGAAATATTCCATACATCCGGGGTCAGATAAAATGTACAAGGATGTGAAAGAATTTTACTGGTGGCCAGGTATGAAAAAGGATGTAGCCACATACGTCGGCAAGTGTACGACGTGTGCGAGAGTTAAGGCGGAGCACCAGAAACCCTCGGGAATGTTACAACAACCGGAAATTCCCGAATGGAAATGGGAGCAAATCACGATGGATTTCGTGACACACCTCCCTAAGACACCCCGGGGACATGATGCAATTTGGGTAATCGTGGATCGATTAACCAAATCGGCACATTTTATTCCAATTAGAAATAATTATAACACTGAGAGACTTGCGCAAATTTATATAAATGAAATAGTGTCTCGTCATGGCATCCCCATCTCGATCATCTCCGATAGGGATAGCCATTTCACCTCCAAACTTTGGCAAGCTGTCCAAGAAGCATTGGGAACACGTATTGACCTAAGCACAGCTTACCACCCTCAGACCGATGGTCAGTCTGAGAGGACCATTCAAACTTTGGAGGATTTGCTTCGTGCTTGCGTACTGGACTTTAAGGGAAATTGGGATCAACATCTCCCACTCGTTGAATTTTCCTATAATAACAGTTATCACAGCAGTATAAAGGCAGCACCTTATGAAGCATTGTATGGGTGGAAGTGCCGATCACCACTTTGCTGGTCTGAAGTGGGTGACCCGCAGGTCATTAGATCGGATCTGGTCCAGGAGACGACCAGCAAGATTCTTGAAATCAAGAACAACCTGAAAGCCGCGCGGGATCGGCAGAAGAGTTATGCCGATACCCGTCGAAAACCGTTGTCATTTGAGAAGGGGGAAAAGGTATATTTGAAAGTATCACCCTGGAAAGGAGTGGTCAGATTTGGAAAGGCGGGGAAGTTGGCCCCTAGATATATTGGACCATTCATTATTACTGCGAAAATCGGTCCGGTAGCTTACCGATTAGAACTGCCTGAGGAACTAAGTGCAGTTCATAACGTGTTTCATGTGTCAAATTTGAAAAGATGTCTGGCGGATGAGACATCGGTGTTACCCTTAGAGGGTGTTCAAATAAATGATAAGCTCAACTTCGTAGAGGAGCCCATTGAAATAGTGGACGGTAAGATCAAGCAACTTAGACACAATAAGATCTCGTTGGTCAAAGTTAGATGGAATTCGCAACGAGGCCCAGAATTTACTTGGGAACGAAAGGATGAATTTCGGAAGAAATACCCCCACCTATTTCCTCAAAAGGAAGTAGTTGACGTGTAAAATTTCGAGGACGAAATTTTTATAACGGGGGGAGAATGTAACGATTCCGGCAAATCCAGGTATACCCTAGCCGGTATATACTATTTACGTGTCATTTAATATTGATTATATGAGTTATAGTACGTTTATACGAGTATATATGATTCATAGTACGAATCATACTCGATTATATAGTGAATCGTATTGGAATTACAATTAACCAATGAACGATTATTGAAACCCGAACGAATCGGGAATTACATTATAGACGAAGCATATAATGTTTAGTGACGTTTTCGAAGTATTAATGCTTCGGGATAAGTGAATTATAGCACAGAACAAGGATTTCGATTTATTAATACGTCGATACGATAAACGAAACCTTTAACATCAAACCAAGCAAGAGACGATCGATCAAACCGAAAAAGATGCACAAAGACCGACAATACGATGTTTTAAGTCATTTAACGTCATGATTTAAGTTTTTAAAGTTTTTAAATCAGTTTTATGTAAATTTTATTTTTAACCCGAAAAACAACCATTTTAGGCTCGTTTTAAGCCGAATTACGAGTTTAAACGAGAAACGAACTGAACCAGATTATCCACAACATTATCCGGATTGCGTAATCCGAATATGTGGCTTAGAATGGATTTGTGGGACCCACCCCCACCCATATGGTGGACCGATCAGTCCCTTTACTCCCATAATCAATTCATTTTCTTTTTTTTTCTACACATCAAACTCTCTCAATCTTTCAAACCTTCAAACATTCAACCCAAAAACCTTTGATCCAAACCAAGAACACAAGGTATAAACATGTTTTTAATGCTTGATTCTTGTTTCTAATTCTATAATCTTGAGAAAAGGAGGTTTCATGTGAAAAATGGGTGAAAACCCGAGATGAAACCGATTCTCGTGTGATCAAGGGATGTATACAACCTATACAAAGGATCTTGATCCAAGTAATTAGTTAAAAGAGTTTAGAATGAAATTTTACGGTTGAAATCTTGTAAAAATGAGTTTCCATGTGAAAGACGGGTGAAAACCCGTGATGAAACCGACTCTTGCATGATCAAGAGATGTATACAAGTTATACAAGGGATCTTGGTCCAAGAAATGAGTAAAAAGAGTCGAGAACGGATTTTTACGGTTAAAACCTTTGCTTTTATATCAAAACCGACACTATGAAAGAAATGGTTTGATTGTTGGTGTAACTTGCTTGGTATAGTGTTATTGTGCTTGTAAGTGTTGTATCTAGTGGCTAGCAAAGGCTAGAAACCAAGATCCTTGCGATCTAACGCTAGAAAACACAAGATAGTTCGGTTTTCGTGTGATTTAGTGATTTTGGACAGATTGTAGAGTGCTTAGAGTCGGGTCACGAAATTCCACAGAGATGATCTACACATGAAAATATGAGATCTGTGAATTTTTGGTAATTTTTGGATAAAAGATGAATATTTGGTGAATTTAATGCTCGGTTTTGGCCAAAAATGGTGAAAAATAGCTAAACTTGATGAAAAATTCTGAAAAATTTAGGATAAGCTTTTTATAACATATAAAAGTCACACACAAAATTTGAGCTCAGTTGGAAAAGTCTAAAGGGGCTTTTCGGTAAAACGAGTTCTAGGGCTTTCTAGCTCGGTTTTTGTGAAAATGGCTTGAAATATGAGTTTTGGGTTCTGGAAAAATTCCAGGGAGTCATGAGAATGTCAAGGATCATCTCGGAAAAATTTGGGATTTTTCTAAAGTCTTTTGGTATTTTTGACATATTTAGTGTTTTAATAATGTTTAAAAATAGATAAATAAATGAAAATATAAAAAAATAAATCTGGAAAATTTTTGTAAAATTTATTACTGTCAAAATAAGTTTTGTGCAAAATCTCAAGACCCGAGACTAAACGGGTAATTATTTGTGCTAAAAAGAACATAAAAACAAATTTCTAAAGCTTAAAACGTGTAAACCGGCAAAACTCGCATAAGCGAGCTGACTGATATATAAAAACCTAAAAATTGACCATTTTCATAAAACTAAGTAAATTAAGTAAAAATAAATCATCCGAAAATAATTCGGATGATTTGGGTAATTTTACCCGATTTTACTGTTTCCGGCACCTAAATGACGGAAACGGGCCCCGCGGCCAAACGGGGTGTCCAAACCGAGCTCTAATTTCATCACTTTAACTAAAGTAACAGTCAAACACCATTTTTGGGTCGGGTGTGACCAAACCCATTTTTGAAACTAAAAACGGATAACCGTGCTAGGCACGCAAATCAAGGAAATCATAAAAATGATAATTTTGACCGTCAGACTCTAAGCAATGTCACAATCTGAGTCCTTAGAAGTGTCACGGGGTTAACATTGTCCCCGGATCGAGTACAGTACTGGGTTAACAATGTCCCCAGATGTACCGATTAACACGGATTTAATTTACGGGAATTATATAGTAACGACTAGATATTATATTACAGATCCAGGCACGTAGCTGTTCATTGTATTACCCACCGACTCACAAAAAGGTGAGTTTTCACGAGCCCCTTTTACTGAACTGTTTTAAATATTTTCCCGGGGCGGAAAACATGTCTTTGTTAAAATATTTAAGTACATACCGATCGTATGGAAACACTTGTATATTTATATATACTTGGTTTGATGCATAGAATATATAAATTGTTTATCGTGTGGAATTGTTCTGGGGTATAGTTCCCAGGGGTTATTATTGTTCTGGGGTAACATAGTTCCCAGGGGTTATTATTGTTCTGGGGTAACATAGTTCCCAGGGGTTATTATTGTTCTGGGGTAACATAGTTTCCAGAGGTTATTATTGTTCTGGGGTAACATAGTTCCCAGGGGTTATTATTGTTCTGGGGTAACATAGTTCCCAGAGGTTATTATTGTTCTGGGGTAACATAGTTCCCAGGGGTTATTATTGTTCTGGGGTAACGTAGTTCCCAGAGGTTATTATTGTTCTGGGGTAACATAGTTCCCAGCATAATTTCATTACTAATAAATGGTTATTAAAATGATCTGTCAGTGTTTATTTAAATTAGTGAAACTCACCAACTATTCGTAGTTGACCCGTTTTCTTTACATGTTTTCTAGGTATGCCAAAGTTGGAATGATTGATATGTGCTTAATGATCTGTGCTACTTGTTGGAGGCTTGCTGCTCTATATTTTGTAATGAATATAAATTAATGTCTTATCGGTAAAATATGTGTGTAACACCTAGACAGTAACGAAACTCGCAACAATGTAATATGTTAAAAGTTAATGTAGTGGTATTCTCTTTATAAGCAATGCTGTTGATATCAGATGTGTCTGTTGCATCCCGTGTACGTTTCCGCTGCGGTTACGGGGTGTTACACAATAGTAGAGATATTTTCAATAAATTTTGTTTAATAAATAGGAGGTGTATAATTCATAGGTAGTTACTGACAGGGTGGGTTCTGAATCGTCGTCGGTTATATGTTGGGTCTCTTATTCAGGGGCGGACTTACATTGAAGTTTGGGGGTGTACGGGAACCCCCCGAGTTCGGAAATTATAGTGTAATGTTATATATAAAATCTGGAATGCACCCCTTATAAAATTGAAGTGCACCACCCTAAACAAGCTAGAGGATTGGTGGGGTGGTTAAGACGCCGGATGTTAACACAGATGTCTCATGTTCGATTCTACTGCTGGACGTTTTGTTTGGCTTTTAATTTATTTTACTTTTTGTTAACATGGTCTAAGATTTGTTTTAATATTTTTAGGGTTCAAACACAGCCTATAGCAGTCGCCTCCTCTCCTCCATTCCACGGTTTTTTCACTTCAATACTTGGTTTATAATCTTTATGTGAGGGTATGAATGTGTTGCTTTGGATAATATTGAAGGAATGAACTAAAATTAATGAAACTGATAAGAAGCTTTATTTCGCTTCTATAAAAAGTGTTTCAAATGCTACTGGTTAGCTTCTAATTATTAAGTGATTACTGTTATATGCAGTTCGAGAATCATACCATCCATGTTTGAGATAATACAACAAAGCAAAGCATTGTGAAAGAAAGTAAATTAAATGATACTTTTAAAGTTTTTTCTTTATTTGTTTTTCTGATTGATTTTCTCTTAGTCTAGGCCTTATTTAATTTAGTTTAATATTTTTTTTACTTTTCATTGTTAGTTTGATGCTTTTTATATTAAAACTGAATTCGACATGCATGTATTTGTGTTTCTTAGTTTCTTGCAAGGTAGTCTGGTGCACTAACATCTTACACTTATGCAGTTAATCTTACACTAATATCCTCACACTACTTGAAAGAATGTTAAAAGAATGATTTGAGCTTATTTTTTCTGTCTTTCTATTGCACTATGGCACTTTGCATATAAGAAAAGGTAGAAGTCGCAAAGTAAGCATTTATCATATCATTTTTTTGATATTTTGTTACTTTGATTTTGATAATTCCATCTTATCTCATACAAACCTTTAGCATTTTGTGCAATTTTCTACATGACATGGGCACAAACACAACGAGATTTTCTCAAGAACACATACTGTTTTTCGGCTGTGAAGCACAACTTGACTCAATTTGTAAATATGTTTTATGTAATTGTTTTTATTATTTGCATAATTTGATCCATACCAGGATTAGACTAAGATAATGGCGATGAATTAGTTGTTGAGAAACTATTAATAATATCATGAAAAGGCCCCGATCTTAGAGTTAGCTTTAGTATAGATACAAAAATATATAATGAATTTTTAGCATAAAAAAATAGCATGTGATGAACCTTACCTGAATCGTTAAACCGACCCGTATTTTTTATATTCAACTATGTGAAGTTAGAGCATGTAACTACCGTGCACCCCGGAAAAACTTTCTGGATCGTCACTGCTCTTATTAAGAGAAAGTTGTCATCTCTAGACATGGACAGAGAGAGAGAGTGTGTGGCAAGCTGGTGAGACTCAATGGAACACTGTCGTTGGCGATTTTCATCTTCTTCAATCATGCCACAACAAGAAGCATGTATTGTATTCGAACCATCTTCTTTCAATTTTGATTTTAAATTTTTTCTATTCATCAGAGCGTTCTTTACACTTCACTAATTCAGAATCAGTGCTCTCTCTGTCTTGATCGGTTAATTGAATTTTTAGGTTTCTATATTATGCTTTGTTCTGGATTTAATTGATGATGCTGAGGGCTTATTTGAATCAATTAGTGCTTGTTATTGCCTCCGTTCTCGTCTTTGGGTTTGCTTCAGTTAAATTTGGCGTGATTTGTAAGTTGTAATTGCTAAGCAATTAATTATATTGGCGTGATCCAAATATGGGGTGATTTATATGATGTCATTAGGGGTAACGGGGTTTTAACTATTCAAACCTCCAAAGATTCAATTTTTTCCGGTTCATCTTCAGTTTCTGATGTCAAAGCCCTAAAGCATTCCAGATAAACCAAGCTTTTGTCAATGTGGTCTTATGGCTTATGAATGTAATGTTTGGTTGTTTTACGGGGAGCTAAGACACATAATTGAAAAACTAATGGCTACAGTTGATATTGATGAGAGGGTGAACAGAGCTGGGTGATGGTACCACAGGGAACCACAATCAGGCGTTGGTGTTGATTGAGGAGCAAATGGTGGCCGTCTTTGTGAGAATAAATGCCTATCTAATATTATTATATGGTGTTGTTACCATTAATAGGTTATGAGGGCACTAAAGTGCCTATTCATATTTGTATGAAATGCAAAGGATATTTACGGAAGGGGCTAATTACAACATATAATAGTGTTGTATAGCCACCAAGATTCATGAGAGTTAGGAGTCCTTTGTTTTTTCTATATAAAATAGTTGTTTAAATAACCTCCATGGACTTTTTTTCATAGTTTTGCCGATTCTCATAGGTACCTACAGTTCACTTGCATAACTATAATAGTTTAACCATATGCTTTGAACCTGGTAATATTGATATACACATGCATATATGGGTTACTACCTACTGATATGGATGTATGATTGATATGAGTGTATGATTGCTATTAAATAATGTAAGAAGTTGTATGGATGTGTGCTTGTTATAAATGTATGATTGTTATGAAAGAATATAATATACAACTTGTTTTTTGTAGCTTAGAGTTACACTGAATAAACTTGAACAGAACTTTGTTATGGTTAGGGATATTGGTTTTGTTTATAGCATAATGAGCCTTTTTAGTGTCATTGAAAGTATACTATGGATATAACGTGGTTGTATTGGATTGCATACATAGCATGGCTGTTTAATGTTTTTTTATAATTATTTATTTTAATGTATTAATAATAATAGGTTGTTTATATTGTTTTTGTTAATATATGCTTTGTTATGTTTACTGATGTTTTTTTAGTTTTGTAGGGTAATGAGGCTTTTGTGATTCTTGTTTAAAATGTACTATGCCAATACAGGTTGTTTTAAGATTAATTGATGTGAAATTACCGTTTGTCTTACCTGTTATACATAAAAGCTAACCCGAAATCAACCCGTTATGAGATATGTGCGATCCTGGATTGACCCATTAGGAGATAAAACATTTCCCAATTCGACCTGTGATAAAACATACCCTGAGATCCACCTGTTGAGAGATGGATGATATATGACCCGGGCTCCTTTTTTTAAGAGAGTTTATTTAAATTTCTGTTACACCCAACTTGGTGGTGTGGTGGCAGCGGTGCCAAATTTGGGGGAAAAGGTAAAATAGTATCCCCAAAATTGTGTTATCATGGAAAGGGTAGTTTGGTTATTTGGGAAGTTACTGACCCGAATTGAATTTTTTATTTCTAGCTTCTTTATTTTGTGAACACCCACGTTGGCATTCCATAAGCTGTGAACATAGCTCTAATTAACCAATTAATTTCTCCCAGTTCTTAAAATTGGCTAATCAAGCCATGTTCTTGATCAAGCAGATGATACTTTCCAGTTCTTAGGTTCTTATAATTGGGTTTTAACCTTTGCAAACGAAAGACGATTAAGAAGATAAATAGATTTCACTTGTGTTTTGTAGCGGGTGGCAACGTTTCTTGAAGGTCCGCTGGAATGAATTATAGAAAAGCCATACGGCATGGTATTCTTTAAATTTCGGGTTATGTTCTGTTCATATATCCTATTATTGCCCAGGTTATATTTATTCATTAATTATTTTTATTATTACTAAGTTATAATTATTAATATAATAATATTTATCATATTCACAAATGAAGGCTTTTCCAAAAAGGTGATGTTCTTTCACTTATGCATGGCCTAATGAAGGAATGGATTCGTATGTGAACCTAAAGGCTAGGATAGCAAAGAAGTAGTAGCTGCTTGCTGTGTTGGATATTAGAATATTTGAGAAGGCTACTGAAACAAAGAAAGATGAACATATCATGGGTAGTAAGTAATAATGGTGACATGGCGAGTGATGTATTTCACATATTAGTTGACAATAGCTGACAAGTCAGCAATTTACTACGTGCTAACTATTTAATATATCTGTGACACAAAATGCATAACTTGATGCACCGAACAAGAAGGGGTACCTTCATATATACTTTTTTTGTGCTGCGAAGGGTACCTTCATATCTTCGACCTGAGAATGAGCCCGATTATGATGAACTCAACCTGGCTTCGGCTCCCAATGGACATGCAATTCTAACCTGAAAAACTAACAACCACGTGAGTATATAACAGCTCAATTTGAGTTAAATTTTGTCTTCCGTTTTGACTTGTTATTGAGCCCGAGCTGACCCTGATCTTTTACAGATTGAAGATGAATTTGGCTTACCCCTGCTTCCTCGTGCATCCCTACTTGGTTAGGTTGAGTTGCAACTGATAGCTGGTGCAATGTGGTTGGTTAATTTCTTAACTACATCCTAAAGTTTAGTTTGTTTCTTTATTAAACCTGGTGTGAAATAAGTAACTTGACCATGAAAGGTTGAAAACTTGCCAAAAGTAGCTTTCATGCATATAGGAGTTTCGGTTTCATACCTGATTTGGATTTAATTAGTTTGTCAATCCAGTAAGTTTAAAATTAAATTATTTGAAAAATTTATCATCTGCAGGTCATAACAAATCAAGGGCATATTTGGTATTTTGGAAATTTCTGATTATTTGGTATTTGGTATTTTGCAAAAAGTGTTGCTTCATATTATTTTGGGTTATTAGGAAACGGGCCATAAAGAAGAACCGCATCTAACACAGTGTTGGTTAATGGGCCATATAGGTGATTCGGATTAAATTTGCTACTGATTGGGTCAACTTTTAATCCAGGGGTGATTTAGGTGTAGATTTGGTTAGAAATTTGTTGATTTTGTGTCAATATGGTTTCTTTCAACTTATTTATTTTTTACAAAAATAACTGGTCAAATGCATTTCACTTTTTAATAGTCAAAGCGTGTAATATGGTCGACTATTGTTTTAGAGCTGAGTCTGGTTAATTCGAAAGAAGACTCGGTTCATTTATATAATAGGTCACATGTTCATTTCGAATTAGAAATTGGTAACGGGTTTGTTTGGTTGAGAAAGGGGGCCATATTATTTTTAGATTGTTAGTTGGTACCACATCAGACTGTCAGTTTCAAAGTGAAAATTTGTTAACGGGTCACTGTAACTGAATCGGTTTGTTAGTTATGAGATAATAGTTGTTGCTTAGTTCTATAATCTCTTTGATGGCTCATGTTTTTTTGTTTTATGCAGAATTGCAGATTAGATGTGAACTCAATTAACGTAAAAAAAGATTTCTTCTCCGAACGAAAATTTCAAGTTTCTTAGATCACAATTGTGCACTCAAGGTGAATCTAATATTCACTTATTTGGCCGTGTTTGTGTTTTTTTGTTTTTTTTTTTCTATTTTTTTACTAAATACAAAGCTACATATATATATATGTGTGTGCGTGCGTGTGTGTGCGTGCGTGCGTGTGGATATCATGATTTTTATGATTTTGACCATACTCACATGTAAACGAATTGAATAAACATAAACCATCTACATAGTTTTGGTTACATAGTTTTTATGATAGTGTTGTATAAATTTTATTTTATTTTTCTATTCGATCCTAAACTATATTAACTAGAAAACTGACTATGCAAAATTCCGGTACTTTAATGAACCAACTGTCAACCATCGAATTCCCCTTATGTCCTCCAGCGATGCGCAGGCTCATCCGCTAGAAAATAATTAACATTGGTGTTTCATCAAAACGTATATATAATATTTATTAAAACTTAATATCGGGTAATTATTATTAAAATTTACTTGAAAATATAAATATAGATAAAATATATTACTTATCTTATTTGTCAAACATAATTACCAAATAATAATATTAATACTGATAATAGTAGTAGTAATAATAATAATAATAAACAATAATAAATAATAACTAATAACTATAATAATTTAAACCCTAAAAGATTACAAATTATTTAAACCGATCAATAACCTTAACAATTGAACTAGTAATTCGTTAATCTTAATATTGCTAAAAACCCTATCAAACCGCAAGTCCGTTATAAGCCATATTATTTCGTTTATAATTATTAATACTATCGTTAACAATATGACCTTTTGTTGGCGTATTTCAAGGAGCTTGACCGTTTCCATCGTAATGTTTTTCATTATCTCATCCTCATCAATTCGTTCGTTAATGTAAGTAATTCACATCCCCCTTTTTACCGTTTTATATTTTGCGGTTGTTACGCTTTCACAACTCAACTATTTTATTTCACACGACAATTCCATCATGTGCGTTTATATGATGTTGCTCAATTAGTTATACGTGCAAATGTGAATATGTGTTTATTTTGAGTTATGGTTGTTGATATCTCATCCTCATCCTCATCCCCGTTCTCATCCTCATCTTCATTAGTATGATCATACGCCTTCGGAGTAGTTCGTTATCTATGTGATTCGAGTGAAAATACACCTTTTATATTTTTCTTCTGCTGGTTGTAGTAGTTCATATGTATCGCAAGGAATTGTCTTTTCAATACTATACATATTTCAAAATTGTAATTACTTGTTCAACTTTATGTTGACAAACTATATATTTTCACACATGATGTAGGTAGCTATTTGGGATGAAGAAAGGAATTAAAGAGTAGTTTGGACCTTAGGTTGCATGAAGAATAAAGACTTACTTATTTTATTTCAATCGTTTGATTGTAATGTTTAGTTCAATTTAAGACAATGTTTATGCTTTACATACTTGATATATGAAATGAATAATTTAGATATTAATATGTATATTTTACATTAGTGTCTTTTAAGCTATGATACAATTATGTCGCTCCCAGACATATTCCGCCGTATGTTGGGGGTGTGACAGACAAGGCGGCGGACAGTAGTGGCGGCAGCTGTTCCCGGCAGTTGTGGCTGGCCGGCGGCGGCGATGGAGTAGGTCAAGAGAGAGAGAGAGAGAGAGAGAGAGAGAGCTAGCTTATGGTGGCTAGGGTTCATACACGTGTTATTAACAAAGTTTAGGTGAGAAAATATTGAAAATTGATTTTGGCAGATTCGTTTGTGCTTTATTGTTGGTATTGTAAACTGATGTTAGATTGGTGTTTTTGATTGATTGCTGACTCTATGATTGACTACTTTGAGTCTAGTTTCTGGAAGAATTAAAAATCATAATTTTCGGACACGTATTTAGCTGTTTTTATGATTTTACAAATTTTTATGTCAGGGCTGTCTAGAAAGATTGTATTCTGGTCTTGAATGTTAGTTTCATACCTTGAGTTTGACAATAGCAATTAGGTTGATTTCAATTTTGTAACATCATGGATTTAGTTAGGAATTTAAGCCAATTGACCTTGTATGATTTGGGTTCATAGAAATTTTTAGCCTAATTAATACTTTTTGTTGCACACTGAAATAGCTGCATGTATGTTTCTTTCTTGTATGATATTTGGTGACTTTTTGTGAATGTTGGAAAAATATAACAAAAATATCATGATAAACCAAAGACTTATTGAATACTATGGTAAAAATGGAATAATTTAACATAGTGATTTGATGTGGAAAATAGGTTTTATTGAGTTAAAGCTGCCTTGCAAATTCAATATGGCTACGTATGATTTATAATAAGTGTTATGATCAATCGTGTACTATTTCGCTTCCTAGATGTTTTGTACATAGCTTGACACTTAGAAATTAATTTGTCTACATGATTGGTCTGATTTGAAAACACTTTGTACTGGTGAACACTTGGTTGCTACATGACTAGTGCAAATAAGATGACTTAGCATACATGTCAGGCATAATCGTTTTAACTTATGAATTAAAATGAAACTTACATCTTATAAAGTTGTATATGTGGTAATAAGTCACCAACGGGTCGTCGGGTCAACTCGGTCAAAATTTGGTCAACAGTCATCAAAGTTGGACCTTTGGGTCAAAAGTCAACAAAGGTTGGACCTTTTGGCCAAATGTCAACAAAAGCTAAACTTTGGTCGAAGTCAAACTGTAACATTCGACTTTTGAGAATATTAAATAAAAGAATGTTTTATTATTAAATGTGCGTCGTTATTTAACTTGTTAAGTAATAATGGGTTTAAGTGGTAGGCTTAGAATAAAAGATGGACTAAGGAATAGTAATGGGCCTTAAGGTCTATGGGCTTGGGGTATATAAGCACCCTTAACCCTCCTAAAATCCTCATTCTTCCATCTTGCCTCCACACACTCAAAACACACACAAACACCCCTTTTCCATATTCCGGCCAGATCTGAATGCAACCAAAACAAGTTTGTGTTAGATCTCCACCTAAACAACAAGAAACGAAGCACTAATCCTACATCTAATCAGATCCGACGAAAATCGGATCCAAGGAGGTATGTTTTAATTAAAAAAGGTTAAGTGTTTTAGGTCGGGTTTCCATGAAAATCGGTATAATAATAGATCGGGCTGTGAGATGCAAGAAAAACATAAATTTGATGAGCTGCGAGTTAACGGGGAACGGTTCGGATGAACGAGCAACCTACGAGCCATGAAAAAGCAAGTAAACACAGTTGTTACGACCCATAACTCACCAAGATAGTAAAATGGGGCCTAAGGAGTGTTTAAAGGGAAAAATGGAAAAAAGAGTTGTTAAATGAAGAGAACCCCAAAATCTGATCACATAAGAAGGAATCGCATCGCATAGTCATGCGATGCGATTCGTTTGAGAAATGCAATGCGATTCTTTGAGAAATGTGATGTGACTCATTGAACCATGCGATGCAATTGGTTGTACCCAGACGATGCGATTCGTTGAGCCATGCGATGTGATTGGTTGCTTCCATGCGATGCAACTCATTGACCCATGCTATGCGATTGGTTGCATCCATGTGATGCGATTCGTTGAGCCATGCGATGCGATTGGTTGCATCTTTTTGGAACTTATATTCTAGACCGACGCATCGAATTATTATTGTGGGTGAAAAATATAATAATATTTTTGGTTTCAACCAAGGGTGGATGGGTTGAAGACCAAGTCATGCTAGACTAGTATAAATAGATGTATTTGTTAATTTGTCTAGCATGAGTGTATTGTGTATTAGGTGAGATCTAGGGTTTTATCCCTATGAGAGAGCCGCCGCCTCAAGGATGAGCTCTCCGGAGGTGGCTGATCTTTATTGTATATTTGTGTGTATGTATGAGTGCTCCTGTAAGTCAATCTTTTGATTAATGAAATCATACCACCACATCTTTCTTTATGTTTGTCATTCGATTACATATATGTGTTCATCCAGTTTATTGTTCATTGTAATCGATTTAGGCTCTCTCCCAATATTACTCATCCATCCAAACACCATTCAAGAGTGAATACGATTCGATCCTAGGTCAGTTCCGAGCTCCACAGTTAATAACGACCATTATTCACGCTTCCGCACTGGGGCTCGGGTCTTGTCAGTTGGTATCATAGCTGTGGAAGCTCGCTGAAGGCCACGAGACTGAAGGTTTGTGATAAAGTTTGAAGCTTTACAAAGTTTTCATCTATGAAAGTTCAGA
The DNA here is from genome assembly GCF_021521415.1 of Bidens hawaiensis. Taxonomy (NCBI): domain Eukaryota; kingdom Viridiplantae; phylum Streptophyta; class Magnoliopsida; order Asterales; family Asteraceae; genus Bidens; species Bidens hawaiensis. The sequence goes on from NW_027491599.1 coordinate 19,100, forward strand.
TCTGAGAAGATGGATGATCAGGAGGTATCAACAAACAAGATTCCAAGATAACTAGGACAAGAAAACTTCATCAAATGGAAAGTCTTATTTGAAGCTGCGGTCAACTATAATGACCCCGAGCTTTGGAACTTAATC